>NC_090417.1:1116064-1318564 GCF_036365525.1 Heterodontus francisci
GGCATATGATCGAGGCTCGCACCTCAGAGCATTGCTGAGCTGCACTTCACTCGGACAAAACCTTAAACCAAGGCTCCATTTACTCAGGATGTAAAAGATCCCAAGGCCCTATTCAGCAAAGAGCAGGGGAATTTTTCTGTTGGCTGACCAAGCATTTCTCCATTAACCAACACCATCTCCATTAGTGAGGAGATGGTGGTGGAGTGGTACTGTCACTAAACTAGTAATCAGCTCAAGCTAATGTCCTGGGAACATGGGTTCAAATCCCACCACAGCAGCTGGTGGAATAAAAATTAAATTAATTCATAAAAAATCTGTAATTGAAAGCAAGTCTCATTAATAATGCCATGAAACTATTGTTGATTGTCGTAAAAACCCATCTGGTTTGCAAACGTCCTTTCAGGAAGGAAATCTGCCGTCCTTACCTGGTCTGGCCTACATGTGACTCCAGACTGACAACCACGTGGTTGACTCTTAACTGCCCTCTGAAATGGCCGAGCAAGCCACTCGGTTGTCAAGGGCAATGAGGAATGGGCAACAAATGCTGTCCTTGCCAGCGATCCCATGAAAGAATAAAACAAACCAAAATAGGTCATTTACCTCACTGCTGTTTATGGGCTCTTGCTGTGTCCCAGTTGGCTGCCCACTTGCCTACTGAACAACAATGACAACACATCAAAAGTAATTTGTTGATTATGAGGCATTTTGGAAGCACCTAGGGATGTGAAAGGCCATATATAAGTGCATATGTTTCGACATATGTGTACTTACTCTTTGGGATAATTTTAACTTAACCATCCTCATCCATGCTTTTTGTTACCTCTAGACTTGACTATTCCAACAAGCTCCTGGCTAGCCTCCCACATTCTATCCTCTGTCAAGTTGAGGTCATCCAAAACTCTGCTGCCCATGTCCTTACTCGCAGTAAGTCCCATTCACCTATCATCCCTGTGCTCACTGACCTACACTGGCTCCTGGTTAAGCAAAGCCTTGATTTTAAAATTGACATCCTTGTTTTCAAATCCCTCCATGGCCTCGCCCTCCCTATCTCTGTAATCTCCTATAATCCCACAACCCTCCGAGATATCTGTGCTCCTCTAATTCTGACCTCTTGAGCATCCCTGATTTTAATTACTCCACCATTGGTGGCCGTGTCTTAATCTTCCAAGGCCCTAAGCTCTGGAACTCCCTCCCTGCACCTCTCCACCACTTCTCCTTTAAGAAGCTCCCTAAAATCTACCTCTTTGTCAAAGCTTTTGGTCCCCTGTCTGAATATCTCCTCATGTCCATAAGTGTCTTGGTGGTTTAATGACTCTTTAAAAAAAAAGGCGGCACAGTGGTTAGCACTGCAGCCTCACAGATCCAGCGACCTGGGTTCAGTTCTGGGTACTGCCTGTGCGGACTTTGCAAGTTCTCCCTATGACTGCGTGGGTTTCCGCCGGGTACTCCGGTTTCCTCCCACAGCCAAAGACTTGCAGGTTGATAGGTAAATTGGCCATTGTAAATTGCCCCTAGTGTAGGTAGGTGGCAGGAGAATTGAGGGAAGGTGGGGATGTAAGGGAATATGGGATTAACGTAGGCTTAGTATAAATGGGTGGTTGTTGGTCGGCATAGACTCAATGGGCCGAAGGGCCTGTTTCAGTGCTGTATCTCTCTTTGTGGCTCAGTGTCAAATTTTGCTTTGTAACACTCCTGTGAAACACCTTGGGAAATTTTATGATGTCAGAGGCACTATATAAATGCAAGTTATTGTTTTTGGACATGCGCTGCTGAAAATTGCACAAAGTATACCTTGCGTGCAGGTCTTTGCATCTTGTACATACTCGACCTCTCCAACATGGACTAATGGGGGAATGTTCTGCAGGGTGGGAAGTGAGCTGACAACTGTTGATACAGCTTTCAATTGCATGGTTACAGTGCTGTGTCTACAATGGAAATAGTGATGATCAGCATCCCGTGTGTCCTTCAGCTCTTTGCTGATCTATTCACGGCTGCCAAGAGGCAGAGATGGGAACTTGAGCCTCTACAAACATTGCTGGATTATTAATGAGCTGATAAAGCTTAACTTCTTCAATGCTACGAGATTCTCGGAGACACAGGCACAACCTAGAGGAAGTGAGGAACCGAATATAGTGAAGAGGAACATGCTCCTGTTCCAAACACTCTCGACTCAGCTGAACAAACCAGTCCAATGTTAAACCAATTCTCAACTGGACCAGAAACTGAACTGGACCTGTGGCTACAAGAGCAGGTCAAGGGCTGGGAATTCTTCAGTGAGTAACTCACCTCCTGACTCCCCAAGCCTGTCCACCATCTACAAGGCACAAGTCAGGAGTGTGATGGAATACTCTCCTCTTGCCTGGATGGGTGCAGCTCCAACAACACTCAAGGAGCTCGACACCATCCAGGACAAAGCAGCCCACTTGATTAGCACCCCATTCACCACCTTCAACATTCACTCCCTCCACCACCGACGCACAGTGGCAACAGTGTGTACAATCTACAGGATGCACTGCAGCAACTCACCAAGCCTCCTTAGACAGCACCTTCCAAACCTGCGACCTCTACCACCTAGAAGAACAAGGGCAGCAGACGCATGGGAACATCACCACCTGCAAGTTCCCCTCCAAGCCACACACCATTCTCACTTGGAACTATATTGCTGTTCCTTCACTGTCGCTGGGTCAAAATCCTGGAGCTCCCTCCCGAACGGCACTGTGGATGTATGTACACCACATGGACTGCAGTGGTTCAAGAAGGCAGCTCACCACCAGCTTCTCAAGGGCAATTAGGGATGGGCAATAAATGCTGGCATTGCCAGCGATGCCATCATCCCAAGAACAAATTTTTAAAAACTGGTATGAGCATTCGAGCAAACAGATTCCTCACCATTTAAATTTCCAAAATTTGTCAAGGAGCATCCTTATCACCTGCAAACTTGGAGAATTTTCCTGTACTTTCCATTCAAGTGATTGAGCACCTATCGGGAGTATAAAACCTTTCGTTGGCAGTTCCCGGCTGTCAGGTTGTACCCATTCCATAAGCTCCTTCCAACTTGATCGCCATTTATTACAATCCTGTTTCCTGCTTTAATGCCGACTTTCTAACCAACCCTCATTTAACCTTCCACTTGATGGCCCTCGACCTTATCACAGCGAAGCCAGAGCACGGTAAAGATTCACTGAAATGATATCCAGGATGAAAGCCTATAGAGGGTATGCCTTGCCCTGGAGGGAGTGCAATGAAGGTTCACCAGACTGATTCCCGGGATGAGGAGATTGTTCAATGAGGAGAGGTTGAGTCGACCAGGCCAACATTCCCTGGAATTCAGAGAATGAGAGGTGATCTCATTGAAACATATAAAATTCTTAAGGGGCTTGACAGGATAGATGCTGGGAGGATGTTTCCCCTGGCTGGAGAATCTAGAACACGAGGTCACAGTCTCAGAATAAGGGGTCGGCCACTTTGGACTGAGATGAGGAGAAACTTCTTCATTCAAAGGGTTGGAAGTCTTTGAAATTCTCTACCCTAGAGATCTGTGGACATCCCAAAGTGTTTACAGCCAATGAAGTATGCATTGAAGTGCAGTCACTGTTGTAATGAAGGAAACGCTGCAGCCAATTTGTGGACAGCAAGCTTCCACAAACAGCAATGTGATAATGACCAGGTAATCTGTTTTTCTGATGTTGATTGAAGGATAAATATTGGCCAGGACACCGGGGAGAACTCCCTTGCTCTTCTTTGCGAAACTGGCATGGGATCTTTTACGGCCATCTGAAAAAGTCTCAAAATATTGGTCCATCTGACAGATGGCATCTCTGAAATGTGCCACAGCGAGCGTCAGCACTAGGGAACAGTATCCTGCTGAGAGTAAGTGCCAAGGGAAGTGTATCCTACTGGGAGTCAGCGCCAGGAGAACTGTACTCTACTGAAAGTCAGCACTCGGGGAAGTGTACTCTACCGAGAGTCAGCACCAGGGAAGTGCACTCTACTGGGAGTCAGTGCCAGGGAAACTGTACCCTACTGGGAGTGAGCGCCAGGAGAACTGACTCTACTGAGAGTCAGCACCAGGAGAACTGTACTCTACTGAGACTCAGTGTCAGGGGAACTGTACTCGAATGAGTCAGCACCAGGGAAGTGCACTCGACTGGGAGTCAGCACCAGGAGAACTGTACTCTACTGAGAGTCAGCACCAGGGAAGTGCACTCTCCTGGGAGTCATTGCCAGGGAAACTGTATCCTACTGGGAGTCAGCGCCAGGAGAACTGTACTCTACTGAGACTCAGTGTCAGGGGAACTGTACTCTAATGAGAGTCAGCGCCAGGGGAACTGTACTCTACTGAGAGTCAGCGCCAGGAGAACTGTACTCTACTGAGAGTCAGCGCTAGGTGAAGTGTATCCTACTGGGAGTCAGCGCCAGGAGAACTGTACTCTACTGAGACTCAGTGTCAGGGGAACTGTACTCTACTGAGAGTCAGCGCCAGGAGAACTGTACTCCAATGAGAGTCAGCGCGAGGGGAACTGTACTCTGAGAGTCAGCGCTAGGGGAAGTCTATGCGACTGAGAGTCAGCACGAGGGGAACTGTATCCGACTGCAAGTCACTGCCAGGTGAACTGTACTGGACTAAAGAGTCTGCAACAGGGGAACTGTATCCTACTGGGAGTCAGCACCAGGGTAACAGAATCCTACTGAGAGTCAGTGCCAGAGGAACTGTATCTACCGGTGTCAGCACCAGGGTAACAGAATCCTACTGAGAGTCAGTGCCTGGGGAACTGTATCCTACTGAGAGTCTGCACCAGGGGAAATGTGTCCTACTGAGAGTCAGGACCAGGAGAACTGTGTCCTACTGAGAGTCAGCACCAGGAGAACTGTGTCCCACTGAGAGTCAGTTCCAGGAGAACTGTGTCCCTCTGAGTCACCACCAGGAGAACTGTGTCCTACTGAGAGTCAGTACCAGGTGAACTGTGTCCAACTGAGAGTCAGTACCAGGTGAACTGTGTCCTACTGAGAGTCAGTACCAGGAGAACTGTGTCCCTCTGAGTCAGCACCAGGAGAACTGAGTCCTACTGAGAGTCAGTACCAGGGGAACTGTGTCCAACTGAGAGTCAGCACCAGGAGAACTGTGTCCTACTGAGAGTCAGCACCAGGAGAACTGTGTCCCACTGAGAGTCAGCACCAGGAGAACTGTGTCCTACTGAGAGTCAGCACCAGGAGAACTGTGTCCAACTGAGAGTCAGCACCAGGAGAACTGTGTCCTACTGAGAGTCAGCACCAGGAGAACTGTGTCCTACTGAGAATCAGTACCAGGAGAACTGTGTCCCACTGAGAATCAGCACCAGGAGAACTGTGTCCTACTGAGAGTCAGTACCAGGGGAACTGTGTCCTACTGAGAGTCAGCACCAGGAGAACTGTGTCCTACTGAGAGTCAGTACCAGGGGAACTGTGTCCCACTGAGAGTCAGTACCAGGAGAACTGTGTCCTACTGAGAGTCAGTACCAGGAGAACTGTGTCCTACTGAGTCAGCACCAGGAGAACTGTGTCCTACTGAGAGTCAGCACCAGGAGAACTGTGTCCTACTGAGAGTCAGTACCAGGAGAACTGTGTCCTACTGAGTCAGCACCAGGAGAACTGTGTCCCACTGAGAGTCAGCACCAGGAGAACTGTGTCCCACTGAGAGTCAGCACCAGCGGAACTGTGTCCCACTGAGAGTCAGCACCAGGAGAACTGTGTCCTACTGAGAGTCAGTACCAGGAGAACCGTGTCCAACTGAGAGTCAGCACCAGGGGAACTGTGTCCTACTGAGAGTCAGCACCAGGGGAACTGTGTCCCACTGAGAGTCAGCACCCGGGGAACTGTGTCCTTCTGAGAGTCAGTACCAGGGGAACTGTGTCCTACTGAGTCAGCACCAGGAGAACTGTGTCCTACTGAGAGACAGCACCAGGAGAACTGTGTCCCACTGAGAGTCAGTACCAGGAGAACTGTGTCCAACTGAGAGTCAGTACCAGGAGAACTGTGTCCTACTGAGTCAGCACCAGGAGAACTGTGTCCTACTGAGAGTCAGTACCAGGGGAACTGTGTCCAACTGAGAGTCAGTACCAGGGGAACTGTGTCCTACTGAGAGTCAGTACCAGGGGAACTATGTCCTACTGAGTCAGCACCAGGAGAACTGTGTCCTCCTGAGAGTCAGCACCAGGAGAACTGTGTCCAACTGAGAGTCAGTACCAGGAGAACTGTGTCCTACTGAGAGTCAGCACCAGGAGAACTGTGTCCTACTGAGAGTCAGTACCAGGAGAACTGTGTCCAACTGAGAGTCAGTACCAGGAGAACTGTGTCCTACTGAGTCAGCACCAGGAGAACTGTGTCCTACTGAGAGTCAGTACCAGGGGAACTGTGTCCTACTGAGTCAGCACCAGGAGAACTGTGTCCTACTGAGAGTCAGCACCAGGAGAACTGTGTCCCACTGAGAGTCAGTACCAGGAGAACTGTGTCCAACTGAGAGTCAGTACCAGGAGAACTGTGTCCTACTGAGTCAGCACCAGGAGAACTGTGTCATACTGAGAGTCAGTAACAGGGGAACTGTGTCCTACTGAGAGTCAGCACCAGGAGAACTGTGTCCTACTGAGAGTCAGTACCAGGAGAACTGTGTCCTACTGAGAGTCAGTACCAGGAGAACTGTGTCCTACTGAGAGTCAGTACCAGGAGAACTGTGTCCTACTGAGTGTCAGCACCAGGAGAACTGAGTCCTACTGAGAGTCATGACCAGGGGAACTGTGTCCTACTGAGAGTCAGTACCAGGAGAACTGTGTCCTACTGAGAGTCAGCACCAGGAGAACTGTGTCCTACTGAGAGTCAGTACCAGGGGAACTGTGTCCTACTGAGTCAGCACCAGGAGAACTGTGTCCCACTGAGAGTCAGCACCAGGAGAACTGTGTCCTACTGAGAGTCAGTACCAGGGGAACTGTGTCCTACTGAGAGTCAGTACCAGGGGAACTGTGTCCTACTGAGAGTCAGCACCAGGAGAACTGTGTCCTACTGAGAGTCAGTACCAGGAGAACTGTGTCCAACTGAGAGTCAGTACCAGGAGAACTGTGTCCTGCTGAGTCAGCACCAGGAGAACTGTGTCCTACTGAGAGTCAGTACCAGGGGAACTGTGTCCTACCTAGAGTCAGTACCAGGGGAACTGTGTCCTACTGAGAGTCAGTACCAGGGGAACTGTGTCCTACTGAGTCAGCACCAGGAGAACTGTGTCCTACTGAGAGTCAGGACCAGGAGAACTGTGTCCCACTGAGAGTCAGTACCAGGAGAACTGTGTCCAACTGAGAGTCAGTACCAGGAGAACTGTGTCCTACTGAGTCAGCACCAGGAGAACTGTGTCAAACTGAGAGTCAGTAACAGGGGAACTGTGTCCTATTGAGAGTCAGCACCAGGAGGACTGTGTCCTACTGAGAGTCAGTACCAGGAGAACTGTGTCCTACTGAGAGTCAGTACCAGGAGAACTGTGTCCCACTGAGAGTCAGTATCAGGAGAACTGTGTCCTCCTGAGAGTCAGTACCAGGGGAACTGTGTCCTACTGAGAGTCAGCACCAGGAGAACTGTGTCCAACTGAGAGTCAGTACCAGGGGAACTGTGTTCCACTGAGAGTCAGTACCAGGAGAACTGTGTCCTACTGAGAGTCAGTACCAGGAGAACTGTGTCCTACTGAGTCAGCAACAGGAGAACTGTGTCCTACTGAGAGTCAGTACCAGGGGAACTGTGTCCTACTGAGAGTCAGTACCAGGGGAACTGTGTCCTACTGAGTCAGCACCAGGAGAACTGTGTCCCACTGAGAGTCAGTACCAAGGGAACTGTGTCCTACTGAGTCAGCACCAGGAGAACTGTGTCCTATTGAGAGTCAGTACCAGGAGAACTGTGTCCTACTGAGAGTCAGCACCAGGAGAACTGTGTCCAACTGAGAGTCAGTACCAGGAGAACTGTGTCCAACTGAGTCAGCATCAGGAGAACTGTGTCCTACTGAGAGTCACTACTAGGGGAACTGTGTCCTACTGAGAGTCAGCACCAGGAGAACTGTGTCCTAATGAGAGTCAGTACCAGGAGAACTGTGTCCTACTGAGAGTCAGTACCAGGAGAACTGTGTCCTTCTGAGAGGCAGTACCAGGAGAACTGTGTCCTACTGAGAGTCAGCACCAGGAGAACTGTGTCCCACTGAGAGTCAGTACCAGGAGAACTGTGTCCTACTGAGAGTCAGCACCAGGAGAACTGTGTCCTACTGAGTCAGCACCAGGAGAACTGTGTCCCACTGAGAGTCAGCACCAGGAGAACTGTGTCCTACTGAGAGTCAGTACCAGGGGAACTGTGTCCCACTGAGAGTCAGCACCAGGAGAACTGTGTCCTACTGAGTCAGCACCAGGAGAACTGTGTCCTACTGAGAGTCAGCACCAGGAGAACTGTGTCCTACTGAGAGTCAGTACCAGCGGAACTGTGTCCTACTGAGTCAGCACCAGGAGAACTGTGTCCCACTGAGAGTCAGCACCAGGAGAACTGTGTCCCACTGAGAGTCAGCACCAGGGGAACTGTGTCCCACTGAGAGTCAGCACCAGGAGAACTGTGTCCGACTGAGAGTCAGTACCAGGAGAACTGTGTCCAACTGAGAGTCAGCACCAGGAGAACTGTGTCCTACTGAGAGTCAGTACCAGGGGAACTGTGTCCTACTGAGAGTCAGCACCAGGAGAACTGTGTCCAACTGAGAGTCAGTACCAGGGGAACTGTGTTCCACTGAGAGTCAGTACCAGGAGAACTGTGTCCTACTGAGAGTCAGTACCAGGAGAACTGTGTCCTACTGAGTCAGCAACAGGAGAACTGTGTCCTACTGAGAGTCAGTACCAGGAGAACTGTGTCCTACTGAGAGTCAGCACCAGGAGAACTGTGTCCCACTGAGAGTCAGTACCAGGAGAACTGTGTCCTACTGAGTGTCAGCACCAGGAGAACTGAGTCCTACTGAGAGTCATGACCAGGGAAACTGTGTCCTACTGAGAGTCAGTACCAGGAGAACTGTGTCCCACTGAGAGTCAGTACCAGGAGAACTGTGTCCTACTGAGAGTCAGTACCAGGGGAACTGTGTCCTACTGAGAGTCAGCACCAGGAGAACTGTGTCCAACTGAGAGTCAGTACCAGGGGAACTGTGTCCCACTGAGAGTCAGTACCAGGAGAACTGTGTCCTACTGAGAGTCAGTACCAGGGGAACTGTGTCCGACTGAGAGTCAGTACCAGGGGAACTGTGTCCTACTGAGTCAGCACCAGGAGAACTGTGTCCCACTGAGAGTCAGTACCAGGGGAACTGTGTCCCACTGAGAGTCAGCACCAGGAGAACTGTGTCCTACTGAGAGTCAGTACCAGGAGAACTGTGTCCTACTGAGAGTCAGCACCAGGAGAACTGTGTCCTACTGAGAGTCAGCACCAGGAGAACTGTGTCCAACTGAGAGTCATCATCAGGGGAACTGTGTCCTACTGAGAGTCAGCACCAGGGGAAATGTGTCCCACTGAGAGTCAGCAACAGGGGAACTGTGTCCCACTGAGAGTCAGCACCAGGGGAACTGTGTCCCACTGAGAGTCAGTACCAGGAGAACTGTGTCCAACTGAGAGTCAGCACCAGGGGAACTGTGTCCTACTGAGAGTCAGCACCAGGGGAACTGTGTCCTACTGAGAGTCAGTACCAGGAGAACTGTGTCCCACTGAGAGTCAGTATCAGGAGAACTGTGTCCTCCTGAGAGTCAGTACCAGGGGAACTGTGTCCTACTGAGAGTCAGCACCAGGAGAACTGTGTCCAACTGAGAGTCAGTACCAGGGGAACTGTGTTCCACTGAGAGTCAGTACCAGGAGAACTGTGTCCTACTGAGAGTCAGTACCAGGAGAACTGTGTCCTACTGAGTCAGCAACAGGAGAACTGTGTCCTACTGAGAGTCAGTACCAGGGGAACTGTGTCCTACTGAGAGTCAGTACCAGGGGAACTGTGTCCTACTGAGTCAGCACCAGGAGAACTGTGTCCCACTGAGAGTCAGTACCAAGGGAACTGTGTCCTACTGAGTCAGCACCAGGAGACTGTGTCCTATTGAGAGTCAGTACCAGGAGAACTGTGTCCTACTGAGAGTCAGCACCAGGAGAACTGTGTCCAACTGAGAGTCAGTACCAGGAGAACTGTGTCCAACTGAGTCAGCATCAGGAGAACTGTGTCCTACTGAGAGTCACTACTAGGGGAACTGTGTCCTACTGAGAGTCAGCACCAGGAGAACTGTGTCCTAATGAGAGTCAGTACCAGGAGAACTGTGTCCTACTGAGAGTCAGTACCAGGAGAACTGTGTCCTTCTTAGAGGCAGTACCAGGAGAACTGTGTCCTACTGAGAGTCAGCACCAGGAGAACTGTGTCCCACTGAGAGTCAGTACCAGGAGAACTGTGTCCTACTGAGAGTCAGCACCAGGAGAACTGTGTCCTACTGAGTCAGCACCAGGAGAACTGTGTCCCACTGAGAGTCAGCACCAGGAGAACTGTGTCCTACTGAGAGTCAGTACCAGGGGAACTGTGTCCCACTGAGAGTCAGCACCAGGAGAACTGTGTCCTACTGAGTCAGCACCAGGAGAACTGTGTCCTACTGAGAGTCAGCACCAGGAGAACTGTGTCCTACTGAGAGTCAGTACCAGCGGAACTGTGTCCTACTGAGTCAGCACCAGGAGAACTGTGTCCCACTGAGAGTCAGCACCAGGAGAACTGTGTCCCACTGAGAGTCAGCACCAGGGGAACTGTGTCCCACTGAGAGTCAGCACCAGGGGAACTGTGTCCGACTGAGAGTCAGTACCAGGAGAACTGTGTCCAACTGAGAGTCAGCACCAGGAGAACTGTGTCCTACTGAGAGTCAGTACCAGGGGAACTGTGTCCTACTGAGATTCAGCACCAGGAGAACTGTGTCCAACTGAGAGTCAGTACCAGGGGAACTGTGTTCCACTGAGAGTCAGTACCAGGAGAACTGTGTCCTACTGAGAGTCAGTACCAGGAGAACTGTGTCCTACTGAGTCAGCAACAGGAGAACTGTGTCCTACTGAGAGTCAGTACCAGGAGAACTGTGTCCTACTGAGAGTCAGCACCAGGAGAACTGTGTCCCACTGAGAGTCAGTACCAGGAGAACTGTGTCCTACTGAGTGTCAGCACCAGGAGAACTGAGTCCTACTGAGAGTCATGACCAGGGAAACTGTGTCCTACTGAGAGTCAGTACCAGGAGAACTGTGTCCCACTGAGAGTCAGTACCAGGAGAACTGTGTCCTACTGAGAGTCAGTACCAGGGGAACTGTGTCCTACTGAGAGTCAGCACCAGGAGAACTGTGTCCAACTGAGAGTCAGTACCAGGGGAACTGTGTCCCACTGAGAGTCAGTACCAGGAGAACTGTGTCCTACTGAGAGTCAGTACCAGGGGAACTGTGTCCGACTGAGAGTCAGTACCAGGGGAACTGTGTCCTACTGAGTCAGCACCAGGAGAACTGTGTCCCACTGAGAGTCAGTACCAGGGGAACTGTGTCCGACTGAGAGTCAGTACCAGGGGAACTGTGTCCTACTGAGTCAGCACCAGGAGAACTGTGTCCCACTGAGAGTCAGTACCAGGGGAACTGTGTCCCACTGAGAGTCAGCACCAGGAGAACTGTGTCCTACTGAGAGTCAGTACCAGGAGAACTGTGTCCAACTGAGAGTCATCATCAGGGGAACTGTGTCCTACTGAGAGTCAGCACCAGGGGAAATGTGTCCCACTGAGAGTCAGCAACAGGGGAACTGTGTCCCACTGAGAGTCAGCACCAGGGGAACTGTGTCCCACTGAGAGTCAGTACCAGGAGAAGTGTGTCCAACTGAGAGTCAGCACCAGGGGAACTGTGTCCTACTGAGAGTCAGCACCTGGATAACTGTGTCCTACTGAGAGTCAGCACCAGGAGAACTGTGTCCTACTGAGAGCCAGTACCAGGAGAACTGTGTCCTACTGAGAGTCAGCACCAGGAGAACTGTGTCCTACTGAGAGCCAGTACCAGGAGAACTGTGTCCTACTGAGAGTCAGCACCAGGAGAACTGTGTCCTACTGAGAGTCAGTACCAGGAGAACTGTGTCCTACTGAGTCAGCACCAGGAGAACTGTGTCCTACTGAGAGTCAGCACCAGGAAAACTGTGTCCTACTGAGAGCCAGTACCAGGAGAACTGTGTCCTACTGAGAGTCAGCACCAGGAGAACTGTGTCCGACTGAGAGTCAGTACCAAGGGAACTGTGTCCTACTGAGTCAGCACCAGGAGAACTGTGTCCTATTGAGAGTCAGTACCAGGAGAACTGTGTCCTACTGAGAGTCAGTCCCAGGAGAACTGTGTCCGACTGAGTCAGCATCAGGAGAACTGTGTCCTACTGAGAGTCAGTACTCGGGGAACAGAGTCCTACTGAGAGTCAGCACCAGGAGAACTGTGTCCGAATGAGAGTCAGTACCAGGAGAACTGTGTCCTACTGAGAGTCAGTACCAGGAGAACTGTGTCCTTCTGAGAGCCAGTACCAGGAGAACTGTGTCCTACTGAGAGTCAGCACCAGGAGAACTGTGTCCCACTGAGAGTCAGTCCCAGGAGAACTGTGTCCTACTGAGAGTCAGCACCAGGAGAACTGTGTCCTACTGAGTCAGCACCAGGAGAACTGTGTCCCACTGAGAGTCAGCACCAGGAGAACTGTGTCCTACTGAGAGTCAGTACCAGGGGAACTGTGTCCCACTGAGAGTCAGCACCAGGAGAACTGTGTCCTACTGAGTCAGCACCAGGAGAACTGTGTCCTACTGAGAGTCAGCACCAGGAGAACTGTGTCCTACTGAGAGTCAGTACCAGCGGAACTGTGTCCTACTGAGTCAGCACCAGGAGAACTGTGTCCCACTGAGAGTCAGCACCAGGAGAACTGTGTCCCACTGAGAGTCAGCACCAGGGGAACTGTGTCCCACTGAGAGTCAGCACCAGGAGAACTGTGTCCAACTGAGAGTCAGCACCAGGAGAACTGTGTCCTACTGAGAGTCAGTACCAGGGGAACTGTGTCCTACTGAGAGTCAGCACCAGGAGAACTGTGTCCAACTGAAAGTCAGTACCAGGAGAACTGTGTCCTACTGAGTCAGCAACAGGAGAACTGTGTCCTACTGAGAGTCAGTACCAGGGGAACTGTGTCCTACTGAGAGTCAGCACCAGGAGAACTGTGTCCAACTGAGAGTCATCATCAGGGGAACTGTGTCCTACTGAGAGTCAGCACCAGGGGAAATGTGTCGCACTGAGAGTCAGCAACAGGGGAACTGTGTCCCACTGAGAGTCAGCACCAGGGGAACTGTGTCCCACTGAGAGTCAGTACCAGGAGAACTGTGTCCAACTGAGAGTCAGCACCAGGGGAACTGTGTCCTACTGAGAGTCAGCACCAGGGGAACTGTGTCCTACTGAGAGTCAGCACCTGGAGAACTGTGTCCTACTGAGAGTCAGCACCAGGAGAACTGTATCCAACTGAGAGTCATCATCAGGGGAACTGTGTCCTACTGAGAGTCAGCACCAGGGGAAATGTGTCCCACTGAGAGTCAGCAACAGGGGAACTGTGTCCCACTGAGAGTCAGCACCAGGGGAACTGTGTCCCACTGAGAGTCAGTACCAGGAGAACTGTGTCCAACTGAGAGTCAGCACCAGGGGAACTGTGTCCTACTGAGAGTTAGCACCAGGGGAACTGTGTCCTACTGAGAGTCAGCACCTGGAGAACTGTGTCCTACTGAGAGTCAGCACCAGGAGAACTGTGTCCTACTGAGAGCCAGTACCAGGAGAACTGTGTCCTACTGAGAGTCAGCACCAGGAGAACTGTGTCCTACTGAGAGCCAGTACCAGGAGAACTGTGTCCGACTGAGAGTCAGCACCAGGAGAACTGTGTCCTACTGAGAGTCAGTACCAGGAGAACTGTGTCCTACTGAGTCAGCACCAGGAGAACTGTGTCCTACTGAGAGTCAGCACCAGGAAAACTGTGTCCTACTGAGAGCCAGTACCAGGAGAACTGTGTCCTGCTGAGAGTCAGCACCAGGAGAACTGTGTCCCACTGAGAGTCAGTACCAAGGGAACTGTGTCCTACTGAGTCAGCACCAGGAGAACTGTGTCCTATTGAGAGTCAGTACCAGGAGAACTGTGTCCTACTGAGAGTCAGCACCAGGAGAACTGTGTCCAACTGAGAGTCAGTCCCAGGAGAACTGTGTCCGACTGAGTCAGCATCAGGAGAACTGTGTCCTACTGAGAGTCAGTACTCGGGGAACTGTGTCCTACTGAGAGTCAGCACCAGGAGAACTGTGTCCTAATGAGAGTCAGTACCAGGAGAACTGTGTCCTACTGAGAGTCAGTACCAGGAGAACTGTGTCCTACTGAGAGTCAGTACCAGGAGAACTGTGTCCTTCTGAGAGCCAGTACCAGGAGAACTGTGTCCTACTGAGAGTCAGCACCAGGAGAACTGTGTCCCACTGAGAGTCAGTACCAGGAGAACTGTGTCCTACTGAGAGTCAGCACCAGGAGAACTGTGTCCTACTGAGTCAGCACCAGGAGAACTGTGTCCTACTGAGAGTCAGTACCAGCGGAACTGTGTCCTACTGAGTCAGCACCAGGAGAACTGTGTCCCACTGAGAGTCAGCACCAGGAGAACTGTGTCCCACTGAGAGTCAGCACCAGGGGAACTGTGTCCCACTGAGAGTCAGCACCAGGAGAACTGTGTCCAACTGAGAGTCAGCACCAGGAGAACTGTGTCCTACTGAGAGTCAATACCAGGGGAACTGTGTCCTACTGAGAGTCAGCACCAGGAGAACTGTGTCCAACTGAGAGTCAGTACCAGGGGAACTGTGTTCCACTGAGAGTCAGTACCAGGAGAACTGTGTCCTACTGAAAGTCAGTACCAGGAGAACTGTGTCCTACTGAGTCAGCAACAGGAGAACTGTGTCCTACTGAGAGTCAGTACCAGGAGAACTGTGTCCTACTGAGAGTCAGCACCAGGAGAACTGTGTCCCACTGAGAGTCAGTACCAGGAGAACTGTGTCCTACTGAGTGTCAGCACCAGGAGAACTGAGTCCTACTGAGAGTCATGACCAGGGGAACTGTGTCCTACTGAGAGTCAGTACCAGGAGAACTGTGTCCCACTGAGAGTCAGTACCAGGAGAACTGTGTCCTACTGAGAGTCAGTACCAGGGGAACTGTGTCCTACTGAGAGTCAGCACCAGGAGAACTGTGTCCGACTGAGAGTCAGTACCAGGGGAACTGTGTCCCACTGAGAGACAGTACCAGGAGAACTGTGTCCTACTGAGAGTCAGTACCAGGGGAACTGTGTCCGACTGAGAGTCAGTACCAGGGGAACTGTGTCCTACTGAGTCAGCACCAGGAGAACTGTGTCCCACTGAGAGTCAGTACCAGGGGAACTGTGTCCCACTGAGAGTCAGCACCAGGAGAACTGTGTCCTACTGAGAGTCAGTACCAGGAGAACTGTGTCCAACTGAGAGTCATCATCAGGGGAACTGTGTCCTACTGAGAGTCAGCACCAGGGGAAATGTGTCCCACTGAGAGTCAGCAACAGGGGAACTGTGTCCCACTGAGAGTCAGCACCAGGGGAACTGTGTCCCACTGAGAGTCAGTACGAGGAGAACTGTGTCCAACTGAGAGTCAGCACCAGGGGAACTGTGTCCTACTGAGAGTCAGCACCAGGGGAACTGTGTCCTACTGAGAGTCAGCACCTGGAGAACTGTGTCCTACTGAGAGTCAGCACCAGGAGAACTGTGTCCTACTGAGAGCCAGTACCAGGAGAACTGTGTCCTACTGAGAGTCAGCACCAGGAGAACTGTGTCCTACTGAGAGCCAGTACCAGGAGAACTGTGTCCTACTGAGAGTCAGCACCAGGAGAACTGTGTCCAACTGAGAGTCAGTCCCAGGAGAACTGTGTCCGACTGAGAGTCAGTACCAGCGGAACTGTGTCCTACTGAGTCAGCACCAGGAGAACTGTGTCCCACTGAGAGTCAGCACCAGGAGAACTGTGTCCCACTGAGAGTCAGCACCAGGGGAACTGTGTCCCACTGAGAGTCAGCACCAGGGGAACTGTGTCCCACTGAGAGTCAGTACCAGGGGAACTGTGTCCTCCTGAGAGTCAGCACCAGGAGAACTGTGTCCCACTGAGAGTCAGCACCAGGAGAACTGTATCCTACTGAGAGTCAGTACCAGGTGAACTGTGTCCTACTGAGAGTCAGTACCAGGGGAACTGTGTCCTCCTGAGAGTCAGCACCAGGAGAACTGTGTCCAACTGAGAGTCAGTACCAGGGGAACTGTGTTCCACTGAGAGTCAGTACCAGGAGAACTGTGTCCTACTGAAAGTCAGTACCAGGAGAACTGTGTCCTACTGAGTCAGCAACAGGAGAACTGTGTCCTACTGAGAGTCAGTACCAGGGGAACTGTGTCCTACTGAGAGTCAGTACCAGGGGAACTGTGTCCTACTGAGTCAGCACCAGGAGAACTGTGTCCCACTGAGAGTCAGCACCAGGAGAACTGTGTTCTACTGAGAGTCAGTACCAGGGGAACTGTGTCCCACTGAGAGTCAGCACCAGGAGAACTGTGTCCAACTGAGAGTCAGTACCAGGGGAACTGTGTCCCACTGAGAGTCAGTACCAGGAGAACTGTGTCCTACTGAGAGTCAGTACCAGGAGAACTGTGTCCAACTGAGTCAGCAACAGGAGAACTGTGTCCTACTGAGAGTCAGTACCAGGGGAACTGTGTCCTACTGAGAGTCAGTACCAGGGGAACTGTGTCCTACTGAGAGTCAGTACCAGGGGAACTGTGTCCTACTGAGTCAGCACCAGGAGAACTGTGTCCTACTGAGAGTCAGTACCAGGGGAACTGTGTCCCACTGAGAGTCAGCACCAGGAGAACTGTGTCCTACTGAGAGTCAGTACCAGGAGAACTGTGTCCAACTGAGAGTCATCATCAGGGGAACTGTGTCCTACTGAGAGTCAGCACCAGGGGAAATGTGTCCCACTGAGAGTCAGCAACAGGGGAACTGTGTCCCACTGAGAGACAGCACCAGGGGAACTGTGTCCCACTGAGAGACAGTACCAGGAGAACTGTGTCCAACTGAGAGTCAGCACCAGGGGAACTGTGTCCTACTGAGAGTCAGCACCAGGGGAACTGTGTCCTACTGAGAGTCAGCACCTGGAGAACTGTGTCCTACTGAGAGTCAGCACCAGGAGAACTGTGTCCTACTGAGAGCCAGCACCAGGAGAACTGTGTCCTACTGAGAGCCAGTCCCAGGAGAGCTGTGTCCTACTGACAGTCAGCACCAGGAGAACTGTGTCCTACTGACAGTCAGCACCAGGAGAACTGTGTCCTGCTGAGAGTCAGTACCAGGAGAACTGTGTCCTACTGAGTCAGCACCAGGAGAACTGTGTCCTACTGAGAGTCAGCACCAGGAGAACTGTGTCCTACTGAGAGCCAGTACCAGGAGAACTGTGTCCTACTGAGAGTCAGCACCAGGAGAACTGTGTCCTACTGAGAGTCAGTACCAAGGGAACTGTGTCCTACTGAGTCAGCACCAGGAGAACTGTGTCCTATTGAGAGTCAGTACCAGGAGAACTGTGTCCAACTGAGAGTCAGTACCAGGAGAACTGTGTCCTACTGAGTCAGCATCAGGAGAACTGTGTCCTACTGAGAGTCAGTACTAGGGGAACTGTGTCCTACTGAGAGTCAGTACCAGGAGAACTGTGTCCTACTGAGAGTCAGTACCAGGAGAACTGTGTCCTTCTGAGAGCCAGTACCAGGAGAACTGTGTCCTACTGAGAGTCAGCACCAGGAGAACTGTGTCCCACTGAGAGTCAGTAATAGGAGAACTGTGTCCTACTGTGAGTCAGCACCAGGAGAACTGTGTCCTACTGAGTCAGCACCAGGAGAACAGTGTCCCACTGAGAGTCAGCACCAGGAGAACTGTGTCCTACTGAGAGTCAGTACCAGGGGAACTGTGTCCCACTGAGAGTCAGCACCAGGAGAACTGTGTCCTACTGAGTCAGCACCAGGAGAACTGTGTCCTACTGAGAGTCAGCACCAGGAGAACTGTGTCCTACTGAGAGTCAGTACCAGCGGAACTGTGTCCTACTGAGTCAGCACCAGGAGAACTGTGTCCCACTGAGAGTCAGCACCAGGAGAACTGTGTCCCACTGAGAGTCAGCACCAGGGGAACTGTGTCCCACTGAGAGTCAGCACCAGGAGAACTGTGTCCAACTGAGAGTCAGCACCAGGAGAACTGGGTCCTACTGAGAGTCAGCACCAGGAGAACTGTGTCCTACTGAGAGTCAGTACCAGGAGAACTGTGTCCTACTGAGTCAGCACCAGGAGAACTGTGTCCTACTGAGAGTCAGCACCAGGAGAACTGTGTCCTACTGAGAGTCAGTACCAGGAGAACTGTGTCCTACTGAGTCAGCACCAGGAGAACTGTGTCCTACTGAGAGTCAGCACCAGGAGAACTGTGTCCTACTGAGAGCCAGTACCAGGAGAACTGTGTCCCACTGAGAGTCAGCACCAGGAGAACTGTGTCCTACTGAGAGTCAGTGCCAGGGGACGGTACCCTACTGAGAATCAGTGCCAGGGAACTGTTTCTTCCTGAGAGACAGTGCCAGGGGAACTGTATCCCACTGAGAGTCAGTGTCAGGGAACTGTATCCCACTGAGAGTCAGTGCCAGGGGAACTGTATCCTACTGAGAGTCAATGCCAGGGAACTGTATCCTACTGAGAGTCAGTTCCAGGGAACTGTTTCCTACTGAGAGTCAGTGCCAGGGAACTGTATCCAACTGAGAGTCAGTGCCAGGGAACTGTATCCAACTGAGAGTCAGTGCCAGGGAACTGTATCCTACTGAGAGTCAATGCCAGGGAACAGTATCCTACTGTGAGTCAGTGCCAGGGAACTGTATCCTACTGAGAGTCAATGCCAGGGAACAGTATCCTACTGAGATTCAGTGCCAGGGAACTGTATCCTACTGAGAGTCAATGCTAGAGGAACAGTATCCTACTGAGAGTCAGTGCCAGGGAACTGTATCCTACTGAGAGTCAATGCCAGGGAACAGTATCCTACTGACAGTCAGTGCGAGAGGAACAGTATCCTACTGACAGTCAGTGCGAGAGGAACAGTATCCTACTGAGAGTCAGTGCCAGGGAACTGTATCCTACTGAGAGTCAGTGCCAGGGAACAGTATCCTACTGACAGTCAGTGCGAGAGGAACAGTATCCTACTGAGAGGCAGTGCCAGGGAACAGTATCCCACTGAGAGTCAGTGCCAGGGAACAGTATCCTACTGACAGACAGTGCGAGAGGAACAGTATCCTACTGAGAGTCAGTGCCAGGGAACTGTATCCTACTGAGAGTCAGTGCCAGGGAACTGTATCCCACTGAGAGTCAGTGCCAGGGAACTGTATCCTACTGACAGTCAGTGCGAGAGGAACAGTATCCTACTGAGAGTCAGTGCCAGGACAACTGTATCCCACTGAGAGTCAGTGCCAGGGAACAGTATCCTACTGACAGTCAGTGCGAGAGGAACAGTATCCTACTGAGAGTCAGTGCCAGGGACCTGTATCCTACTGAGAGTCAGTGCCAGGGAACAGTATCCTTCTGACAGTCAGTGCGAGAGGAACAGTATCCTACTGAGAGTCAGTGCCAGGGAACAGTATCCTACTGACAGTCAGTGCGAGAGGAACAGTATCCTACTGAGAGTCAGTGCCAGGGAACTGTCTCCTACTGAGATTCAGTGCCAGGGAACTGTCTCCTACTGAGGGTCAGTCCCAGGGGACGGTATCCTACTGAGAGTCAGTGCCAGGGAACTGTTTCTTCCTGAGAGTCAGTGCCAGGGGAACTGTATCCTGCTGAGGGTCAGTGCCAGGGGACAGTATCCTACTGAGTGTCAGTGCCAGGGAACTGTTTCTTCCTGAGAGTCAGTGCCAGGGGAACTGTATCCCACTGAGAGTCAGTGTCAGGAAACTGTATCCCACTGAGAGTCAATACCAGGGAACAGTATCCTACTGAGAGTCAGTGCCAGGGAACTGTATCCGACTGAGAGTCAATGCCAGGGAACTGTATCCTACTGAGAATCAGTGCCAGGGAACTGTATTCTACTGAGAGTCAATGCCAGGGAACAGTTTCCTACTGAGAGTCAGTGCCAGGGAACTGTATCCCACTGAGAGTCAGTGCCAGGGAACTGTATCCTACTGACAGTCAGTGCGAGAGGAACAGTATCCTACTGAGAGTCAGTGCCAGGATAACTGTATCCCACTGAGACTCAGTGCCAGGGAACTGTATCCTACTGAGAGTCAATGCCAGGGAACAGTATCCTACTGAGAGTCAGTGCCAGGGAACTGTATCGTACTGAGAGTCAATGCCAGGGAACAGTTTCCTACTGAGAGTCAATGCCAGGGAACTGTATCCTACTGAGAGTCAATGCCAGGGAACAGTATCCTACTGAGAGTCAGTACCAGCGGAACTGTGTCCTACTGAGTCAGCACCAGGAGAACTGTGTCCCACTGAGAGTCAGCACCAGGAGAACTGTGTCCCACTGAGAGTCAGCACCAGGGGAACTGTGTCCCACTGAGAGTCAGCACCAGGAGAACTGTGTCCAACTGAGAGTCAGCACCAGGAGAACTGGGTCCTACTGAGAGTCAGCACCAGGAGAACTGTGTCCTACTGAGAGTCAGTACCAGGAGAACTGTGTCCTACTGAGTCAGCACCAGGAGAACTGTGTCCTACTGAGAGTCAGCACCAGGAGAACTGTGTCCTACTGAGAGTCAGTACCAGGAGAACTGTGTCCTACTGAGTCAGCACCAGGAGAACTGTGTCCTACTGAGAGTCAGCACCAGGAGAACTGTGTCCTACTGAGAGCCAGTACCAGGAGAACTGTGTCCTACTGAGAGCCAGTACCAGGAGAACTGTGTCCCACTGAGAGTCAGCACCAGGAGAACTGTGTCCTACTGAGAGTCAGTGCCAGGGGACGGTACCCTACTGAGAATCAGTGCCAGGGAACTGTTTCTTCCTGAGAGACAGTGCCAGGGGAACTGTATCCCACTGAGAGTCAGTGTCAGGGAACTGTATCCCACTGAGAGTCAGTGCCAGGGGAACTGTATCCTACTGAGAGTCAATGCCAGGGAACTGTATCCTACTGAGAGTCAGTGCCAGGGAACTGTTTCCTACTGAGAGTCAGTGCCAGGGAACTGTATCCAACTGAGAGTCAGTGCCAGGGAACTGTATCCAACTGAGAGTCAGTGCCAGGGAACTGTATCCTACTGAGAGTCAATGCCAGGGAACAGTATCCTACTGAGAGTCAGTGCCAGGGAACTGTATCCTACTGAGAGTCAATGCCAGGGAACAGTATCCTACTGAGATTCAGTGCCAGGGAACTGTATCCTACTGAGAGGCAATGCTAGAGGAACAGTATCCTACTGAGAGTCAGTGCCAGGGAACTGTGTCCTACTGAGAGTCAATGCCAGGGAACAGTATCCTACTGACAGTCAGTGCGAGAGGAACAGTATCCTACTGACAGTCAGTGCGAGAGGAACAGTATCCTACTGAGAGTCAGTGCCAGGGAACAGTATCCTACTGAGAGTCAGTGCCAGGGAACAGTATCCTACTGACAGTCAGTGCGAGAGGAACAGTATCCTACTGAGAGGCAGTGCCAGGGAACAGTATCCCACTGAGAGTCAGTGCCAGGGAACAGTATCCTACTGACAGTCAGTGCGAGAGGAACAGTATCCTACTGAGAGTCAGTGCCAGGGAACTGTATCCTACTGAGAGTCAGTGCCAGGGAACTGTATCCCACTGAGAGTCAGTGCCAGGGAACTGTATCCTACTGACAGTCAGTGCGAGAGGAACAGTATCCTACTGAGAGTCAGTGCCAGGACAACTGTATCCCACTGAGAGTCAGTGCCAGGGAACAGTATCCTACTGACAGTCAGTGCGAGAGGAACAGTATCCTACTGAGAGTCAGTGCCAGGGACCTGTATCCTACTGAGAGTCAGTGCCAGGGAACAGTATCCTTCTGACAGTCAGTGCGAGAGGAACAGTATCCTACTGAGAGTCAGTGCCAGGGAACAGTATCCTACTGACAGTCAGTGCGAGAGGAACAGTATCCTACTGAGAGTCAGTGCCAGGGAACTGTCTCCTACTGAGATTCAGTGCCAGGGAACTGTCTCCTACTGAGGGTCAGTCCCAGGGGACGGTATCCTACTGAGAGTCAGTGCCAGGGAACTGTTTCTTCCTGAGAGTCAGTGCCAGGGGAACTGTATCCTGCTGAGGGTCAGTGCCAGGGGACAGTATCCTACTGAGTGTCAGTGCCAGGGAACTGTTTCTTCCTGAGAGTCAGTGCCAGGGGAACTGTATCCCACTGAGAGTCAGTGTCAGGAAACTGTATCCCACTGAGAGTCAATACCAGGGAACAGTATCCTACTGAGAGTCAGTGCCAGGGAACTGTATCCGACTGAGAGTCAATGCCAGGGAACTGTATCCTACTGAGAGTCAGTGCCAGGGAACTGTATCCTACTGAGAGTCAATGCCAGGGAACAGTATCCTACTGAGAGTCAGTGCCAGGGAACTGTATCCCACTGAGAGTCAGTGCCAGGGAACTGTATCCTACTGACAGTCAGTGCGAGAGGAACAGTATCCTACTGAGAGTCAGTGCCAGGATAACTGTATCCCACTGAGACTCAGTGCCAGGGAACTGTATCCTACTGAGAGTCAATGCCAGGGAACAGTATCCTACTGAGAGTCAGTGCCAGGGAACTGTATCGTACTGAGAGTCAATGCCAGGGAACAGTTTCCTACTGAGAGTCAATGCCAGGGAACTGTATCCTACTGAGAGTCAATGCCAGGGAACAGTATCCTACTGAGAGTCAGTGCCAGGGAACTGTATCGTACTGAGAGTCAATGCCAGGGAACAGTATCCTACTAAGAGTCAGTGCCAGGGAACAGTATCCTACTGAGAGTCAGTGCCAGGGAACTGTATCCCACTGAGAGTCAGTGCCAGGGAACTGTTTCTTCCTGAGAGTCAGTGGCAGGGGAACTGTATCCTACTAAGATGCAGTGCCAGGGGAACTGTATCCTCCTGAGAGTCAGTGCCAGGGAACTGTATCCTACTGAGAGTCAGTGCCAGGGGAACTGTATCCTACTGAGAGTCAGTGCCAGGGAACTGTATCCCACTGAGAGTCAGTGCCAGGGGAAATGTATCCTACTGAGAGTCAGTGCCAGGGAACTGTATCCTACTGAGAGTCAGTGCCAGGGAACTGTATCCTACTGAGAGTCAATGCCAGGGAACAGTATCCTGCTGAGAGTCAATGCCAGGGAACTGTATCCTACTGAGAGTCAGTGCCAGGGAACTGTATCCCACTGAGAGTCAGTGCCAGGGAACTGTCTCCTACTGAGAGTCAGTGCCAGGGAACTGTCTCCTACTGAGAGTCAGTGCCAGGGAACAGTATCCTACTGAGAGTGAGTGCCAGGGAACTGTATCCTACTGAGAGTCAGCGCCAGGGGCACTGTATCCTACTGACGGTCAATGCCAGGGGACGGTATCCTACTGAGAGTCAGTGCCAGGGAACTGTTTCTTCCTGAGAGTCAGTGCCAGGGGAACTGTATCCTACTGAGGGTCAGTGCCAGGGGACGGTACCCTACTGAGAATCAGTGCCAGGGAACTGTTTCTTCCTGAGAGACAGTGCCAGGGGAACTGTATCCCACTGAGAGTCAGTGTCAGGGAACTGTATCCCACTGAGAGTCAGTGCCAGGGGAACTGTATCCTACTGAGAGTCAATGCCAGGGAACTGTATCCTACTGAGAGTCAGTGCCAGGGAACTGTTTTCTACTGAGAGTCAGTGCCAGGGAACTGTATCCAACTGAGAGTCAGTGCCAGGGAACTGTATCCTACTGAGAGTCAATGCCAGGGAACAGTATCCTACTGAGATTCAGTGCCAGGGAACTGTATCCTACTGAGAGTCAATGCTAGAGGAACAGTATCCTACTGAGAGTCAGCGCCAGGGGCACTGTATCCTACTGACGGTCAATGCCAGGGGACGGTATCCTACTGAGAGTCAGTGCCAGGGAACTGTTTCTTCCTGAGAGTCAGTGCCAGGGGAACTGTATCCTACTGAGGGTCAGTGCCAGGGAACAGTATCCTACTGAGAGTCAGTGCCAGGGAACTGTACCCTACTGAGAGTCAATGCCAGGGAACTGTATCCTGCTGAGAGTTAATGCCAAGTAACAGTATCCTACTGAGAGTCAGTGCCAGGGATCTGTATCCTACTGAGAGTCAATGCCAGGGAACAGTATCCTACTGAGAGTCAGTGCCAGGGAACTGTATCCTACTGAGAGTCAGTGCCAGGGAACAGTATCCTACTGAGAGTCAGTGCCAGGGAACTGTATCCTACTGAGAGTCAATGCCAGGGAACAGTATCCTACTGAGAGTCAGTGCCAGGGAACTGTATCCTACTGAGAGTCAGTGCCAGGGAACTGTATCCCACTGAGAGTCAGTGCCAGGGAACTTTTTCTTCCTGAGAGTCAGTGGCAGGGGAACTGTATCCCACTGAGAGTCAGTGTCAGGGAACTGTATCCCACTGAGAGTCAGTGCCAGGGGAACTGTATCCCACTGAGAGTCAGTGTCAGGGAACTGTATCCCACTGAGAGTCAGTGCCAGGGGGACTGTACCCTCCTGAGAGTCAGTGCCAGGGGAACTGTATCCCACTGAGAGTCAGTGCCAGGGAAGTATTCCCTCTGAGTCTCAGTGCCAGGGGAACTGTATCCTACTGAGAGTCAGTGCCAGGGGAACTGTATCCCACTGAGAGTCAGTGCCAGGGGAACTGTATCCTACTTAGAGTCAGTGCAAGGGAAACTGTATGCTACTGAGAGTGCAGCCTGCATCTCCTGGTCCAGAGTCTGTCAACGCCCTTCGGAGCCAGGTCAACGTCTGTGAGCTGGAGAAGGGGCAAACTTTGAAGGCAATGGACTTTGTTGCCGCGATTGCTGGTAGCATTGCTTTGTCCCCGGCGGTGGGGGGGGTTGGTAAGGGGAGGTGAGGACTCTAATCTGCAGCATTTCTACTGGCCCAATGTACAACTTCAACCTCGTGAAACCCCCAACCCCGGCCTGAAGTATGTTATGAGATCATGGAACGACACGACACAGGAAGAGCCCATTCAGCCCATTGTGCTTGTGCTGGACCTTTGGAAGAGCTACCTGATTGGCCCCACTCCCCTGCTCTAAATCCCATGCTGTTTTTTTTTTCTCCCCATTTTGTCTATTTACCCAATTCCCTTTTGAACGTTACTGCTGAATTTGCTTCCCTCTTGTGCATCCCACTATGCTTCAGATCCTGTGATACGGATGTGCCAATCTTACTGTTCACAGTCAACAGGAATGCTGTCCACACTTGTTTCTCTCAGACTCTGCCAATCTCAGGAACCCTGCACATTAAGTTACAGAGGCATCTGTCTGTTAAGCTGCCATTTAGGAAAAGCTTTGCCTTGAATTTGCACAGGGCCCACCCAACAGGTGGAGTGCAACAAGTGTGAGCCCTTGCTTTCAGGTATTGGCAATATTGGAAGGCAGGGCAAGCCACAGCAGAGGCACAGCACCAGCTCACTGCAGCTGCCTTTCCTCTGAATGCATTTAGCTGAAACGCAAACCCTCCTGGCCTTTTGCAATCTCGAGGCTGAGATTATAAAATAGCTCAGTTAAAGTTTCAGGCCGGTGCCCCTTCATCAGAAGCCCGGCTTTAACCTGATGCAAGTGGCTGGGATTCAGAATGAGTTAAGAGCTCACCAGGAGGGATCTCTCGGCTGAGTGCTTCAAAGCAGATGTGGCTCTCGGGAAGGTGAGATCCTCTGCCGCCGTTGGCCAGTTGCGGGGAGGGGAGGGGTGCTGATCAGAGACAGAGCTGGAAGCAGAAACTCGACTGATTCAGGTACTCACCAGCACTCCCGCCAGTGACGCACAACACTGCTCAGATTCCAGCAGCCAGCCTCCCGGATAACATTACATTTTAGTCTTAATTCTAGGAAAAGGAGAGGCTTAAGTACCTTCCATCGACATAGGCTCCAAGATGCCAAACTGTTTGAGAACTCCGATGAACAGCACAATCACAACGGCCACTGCTATTAACTCCATCACCCAGGGGGCGGGGGAATCCTGCCTGGGTCGGCGTGGCTCTGCTAAAACTTTCCAGCAACGAGTCCTGCTGCAGCCAGGGGAACGGCTCCCGGGAGTTTAGCAACGTGCAACAGCAGCAGTAGCGAGAGACTGGCCAGACTGCCACATCCTGCATTAACACTCCCTCCAGCTACAGAGCAAAGCCCAGGCTGGAATACTGCAGGGGAGGGAGGACGGTGCGTGGGTTATAGATCCCAGCCAGTGTAATGCCACTGAGATCCTCCGCATTGATTTTCGTAATGGAGTTATCGTGACGCCAAGCGAAGGATATCCAGAGGCTTACCTCAGCTCCCTGAGCTGGCCAGGTCGCCCCTTTATAGTGCTCGAGCTTGACTTCCACAGTTTCACTTAACAGCAAGGAGACAGTGATTAAAAGTACGGCTTTCTGCGAAACACTTTGTCCAGTCAGCAGGGACTCAACAGCGACACCGAGGACAGCTCCAGCACAACCTGATGCGCTCTCTTTAGAATGGTACGTTTCCAGACAGACAAGCACACAAACAGACACATATACACACACACACACACACACACACAATTTAACAGATACACACACAGATACGTTCACATACACAGACAGACACACACAATCAAACAGACACATACAGAGACACATACACAGACAGACACACACAGTCAAACCAAGACACATCTACACACATACAATCAAACAGACACACACAATCACGCACAGAGACAGACACACACACACACACAGAGTCTGATACACAACCAAACAGACAGACACACACACAACTCAGAGACACAAACGCACACACACAGACAGACACACACCTCAGGTACACAATCAAATCGGGGCGGCACAGTGGTGCAGTGGTTAGCACCGCAGCCTCACAGCTCCAGCGACCCGGGTTCAATTCTGGGTACTGCCTGTGTGGAGTTTGCAAGTTCTCCCTGTGTCTGCGTGGGTTTCCTCCGGGTGCTCCGGTTTCCTCCCACATGCCCAAAGACTTGCTGTTGATAGGTTAGTTGGCCATTATAAATTGCCACTAGTGTAGGTAGGTGGTAGGGAAATATAGGGACATGTGGGGACGTGGTAAGAATATGGAAGTAGTGTAGGATTAGTATAAATGGGTGGTTGATGGTCGGCACAGGCTCGGTGGGCCGAAGGGCCTGTTTCAGTGCTGTATCTCTAAACTAAACTAAACTAAACAAACAAAGACACAGACGTACATACAACTTAGATATACACACACAAACCTCAGGTACGCAATCAAACAGACACACACAAACAGACATACACACAACTCAGATACACAATCAGACAGACACACAACTCAGATACACAGAGACACACACACAGACACACAACTCAGATTCACAATCAAACAGAGACACACACATAGACACTTAACTCTGATTCACAATCAAACAAACACACACACAGACATGCAAACAACTCAGATACACAATCAAACAGAGACACAGACATACACCTCAGACACACAGACACACACACACCTCAGACACACACACACCTCAGACACACAAACAGATAAAAATAGAGACACACACAGAAACACACACAGTCTCACAAACACAGAAAGACACAGTCAGACTAACATAAAGACACAAATATACAATGTCACACAGAAACACACATTGTCACACAGAAAGACACAGACACATCACACTCAGAGACACAGACAAATGCACACAGAGACACACACAGCCACACAGAGACTAACACACACATACAAACACACAGACACTCGCACAACCTTATAGCTACCCTGCCCACTCTGAATATAAACCCTGATCCCTACTATTGCAAAGTCCGTGTCAGTGAGATTGGATGGCAACAGAGCTGAGGGCTGAATATAGTGAGATACTGACCCCTATGCACTGAACTGAAATGGTCAATGAGATGAAGAGTGGCTTTTCTCTGTATCTAACCCCATGCCGTACCAGCCCTGGGAGTGTTTGATTGGGACAGTGTAGAGGGAGCTTTATTCTGTATCAAACCCGTGCTGGGAGTGTTTGATGGGACGGTGCAGAGGGAGCTTTACTCTGTATCTAACCCATTTTTTTCTTTTTTTTTGAGGGAGCATTGGACCTGTTTTTTTTGCTTTTATAAGGTGGCCTTTGTACCCCAGGCCCCTTTTATTTTGCTTGAGGGAGCCTTTATTTCCCCAGGCCCACTTTATATACATTTTAAATAAATAACTTTATTAAAAACAGTTAAATAAAGCAAAATACAAATTAAAATGCCATTCTTGGCATCAATGATGCACTCCAGCCCCTGCGGTGCCCATTGGTCACAGAAGGCCTCAAGTGAACCAGCGGACATCGCATGCTCCTTCTCCAGGGAGACTCAGGCACGAACGTAATCTCAGAAGAGGGGAAGGCAATCAGGGCGGACAGACCCCCCGACAGCCCAAAGCCTAGACCTGTGAATTGCCACTTGGCCAGGTCCAGGTGCAGACTGATGAGGAAATCATCCTCCCGGTCGCCCCTCCTCCACACCGAGTGCCCAAAGATCAGGAGTGTGGGGCTGAAGTGCAACCAAAACTTGAGGAGCAGCCCCTTCAGATACTCGAAAAGGGCTTGCAACCTTGCACATTCCATATAAATATGGAACACGGACTCATCCAGGCCACAGAAATTACAGGCGGCCCGGGGGTCCGTGAACCTACTTAAAAGTCTATTGCACGGGACTGCACTGTGCAGCACCCTCCACCCCAGGTCCCTGATGTAAAGGGGGAAGACTCCCACGTTGGGAGACTTCCACCGGGGTTTCCTCTCGCTGCCAGATGGCAGCATGGACCGCCACGGCATGTCTGGGCGGCAGATGAGGGTGAGGAAGTGGAGAATGTGCTAGAACAGCCCGTACAGGAAACCCCTTTGCGCCTTGTGGAATGGCATGGAGGGCATTTCCAAGAGATGGCTCGGATTGTGTGGGACTGGCCCCGAGGAGAGTTTCGGGGCCTGGGTCCGATGAGCAGTTCCGGCCGAGTGGGGATCAGCTTGGCTGGGAGCACACCACACTCCCAAGCCCCCTCGTCACCCGCAGTGAGGGGTGTCCCGGGGGCTTTGGCTACTCCTCTGCCCGTCGGTCCGCCCCCAGAGCCGGCCACCCAAACAGCCGAGGCGCTCTCCTCCGCCAGTAGGGGAGCGCCCTGACTGAAGGCGACCATGTTCCAGACTCTGAACAGATCCTGGTAAAAGACAGGCAACTTCCTCAGAGAGGCGCGGCTAACGTGCTCCGCAGGGAGCTGCATGTCGTCTTGAAGGAAGTTCCCCTGCCAGAAAAACAGGGCCAGCGCACACCATCTGGGAGGATGCATGATGTACCTGGGTCGCAGCCTGGGTGCGGACACCAGAGACTTGCCGCCCTCTTCAATCGGGAGACTCAGGACATGGGCCTGTTTCCTCTTGCCCCAGAAGAAATAGATGAGCTTCTTCTGGATTTTGGTGGCAAATGCAGGGGACGGGGCCAAAGTGACCAACTGGTAGCACAGCATCGAGGCCACCAGTTGGGTTATGACCAACGCTCGGCCCCTGTAGGAAAGCAATCGGAGCAGTCCTGTCCAGCGCCCCAGCCAAGTGGTGATTTTTGCCTCCAACACCTGCCAGTTTGCAGGCCAGGCCTCCTCAGTGGGGCTAAGGTGCACTCCCAGCTAGAGGAGGTACGTGGTGCTCCATGCAAAAGCTGTTAACTCCTACGGTAGGGAATCCACCTGCCACTGACCCACCAGGACTCCAGAACATTTCTCCCAAATGATTCTCGCGGAGGGCGTGACAGAAAAAGTCTGCAGACACTCACGCATCCTCTGCAAGTCAACGGGATCTGTGACCGCGAGGAGCATGTCATCGGCGTAAGCCGAGAGAACGACCTGCATGCCCAGCCCGTGCAGAGCCAAACCCGTCAACCTTCTGCCAAGCAGACACAGGAATGGCTCCATACAGATTTTTAAAAAATTTATTGAGTCATGGGGATATGGGCATCACAGGCTAGGCCAGCATTTATTGCCCATCCCTAATTGCCCTTGAGAAGGTGGTGGTGAGCTATCGTCTTGAACCTGTAGGTACACCCACAGTACTGTTAGGAAGGGAGTTCCAGGGTTTTGACCCAGCATCAGTGAAGGTACAGTGATAAAGTTCCAAGTCAGAATGGTGTGTGACTTGGAGGGGAACTTGCAGGTGGTGGTGTTCCCATGTATTTGCTGCCCTTGTCCTTCGAGTTGGTAGAGGTCGCGGGTTTGGAAGGTGCTGTCTCAGGAGCCTTGGTGCATTGCTGCATCTTGTCGATGGTACACACTGCTGCCACTGTGTGTCAGTGGTGGAGGGAGTGAATGTTGTGGATGGGGTGCCTATCAAGCAGGCTGCTTTGTCGTGGATGGTGTCGAGCTTCTTGAATGTTGCTGGAGCTGCACCCATCCAGGCAAGTGAAGAGTATTCCATCACACTCCTGACTTGTGCCCTGTATATGGTAGACAGGTTTTGGGGAGTCAGGAGGTGAGTTACTTGCCGCAGGATTTCTAGCCTCTGACCTGCTCTTGCAGCCACGGTATTAATATGGCTACTCCAGTTCAGTTTCTGGTCAATGGTAAACCCCAGGATGTTCGTGGTTGGGGCTTCAGCGATTGTAATGCCATTGAATGTCAAGGGGAGATGGTTAGATTTCTCTCTTGTTGGAGATGGTCATTGCCTGGCACTTGTGTGGCACTAATATTACTTGCTACTTATCAGCCCAAGCCTGGATATTGTCCAGATCTTGCTACATTTCTACATAGACTGCTTCAGTATCTGAGGAGTCACGAATGGTGCTGAACATTGTGCAATCATCAGTGAACATCCGCACTCTGACCTTATGATTGAAGGAAGGTCACTGATGAAGCAGCTGAAGATGGTTGGGCCTCGGACACTACCCTGAGGAACTCCTGCAATGATGTCCTGGAACTGAGATGATTGACCTCCAACAACCACAATTATCTTCCTTTGCACCTGGTATGACTCCAACCAGCGGAGTTTTTTTCCCCTGATTCCCATTGACTCCAGAGTTTTGCTGGGGCTCCTTGATGCCATACTGGGTCAAATGCTGCCTCGATGTTAAGGCCAGTCACTCTCACCGCAGATGGTGTATAATTGGCCGGACATCGGGCATCCCTGATGCACTCCTCTCCCAAAGCAAAAGAGCACCATGAAGGACCCGTTAACTTTGACCAGACACTCTGCGGTAGAGGACAAAAGTCGGACCCAGGCCACAAAATGTGGCCCAAGTCCGATGCGTGCAGAGTCCAGAAAAGATATTCGTGATCCACCTTGTCGAATGCCTTCTCCTGATCGAGGGAGAGAAAGGCGACTGACAGAACAGTCCTCTGGGAAAGATGGATCAGGTCCCGGACCAGGTGGATGTTGTCCTGGATGGACTAGTCTGGGACCGGGTAGGACTGATCGGGGTGGATCACGTAGGCCAGCACGGAGCCCGGGCGGGTAGCCATAGTCCGGGCAAAGATCTTATAATCCGTGCTGAGGAGGGAGACTGGATGCCAGTTCTTAAAAAAGCAGAGATCGCCCCTCTTTGGCAACAGGACGATGACTGTCCTGTGCCACGAGAGGGGCGTCTCTCCGGTTACCAGGCTTTCCCCCAGGACCTGCACATTATTGCCCCCCTGGACATCCCAGAATGCCCTGAGGAACTCCATGGTCATCCCGTCCAGCCCCAGAGATTTGCCCCTTGAGAGCTAGTGGAGGGCGGCGGTCAGCTCCGTCAATGTGAGCAGAGCCTTCGACGCCCTCCAGCCTGACCTTCAACAGGTCCTCCCACAATCTCTGCGCGCATCCTCGCTGGACAGATCCAGAGGGAACAATGCACTGTAATAGGTATGTACCAAACGGCCCATCCCCTCCGGATCCATCATTGGTCAGCAGCTTGAGCTGCTTACTGACCCCTTGCCATTTTTCCAGCAAGTAGAGGAAGAGTAAGATCTTCCAGGATCTTGATCTGTGACCTCACTTAAGCGCCTCGGGACCTATGAAATGCTGGGCCCTCAGCGCGCCCTGCTTCTCTTTGTACGCCTGAAATAGGGCCAGGTCTGCGACGGCATGACCGAGGCGGGACTCTAAGTCGAGCACTTCCCTCTCCAAGCGCACGATCTCGGCTTCCCGCCTCTTGGTAGACCCCTTCGCATACTCCTGACAGAAGACATGGATGTGAATCTTGCCCACATCCCACCATAGCGTCAAGGAGGTGAAGCCCCCCTGCATCCTTCTCTAGTCGGCCCAGAATCAACGGAACAAGCCCTGGAATTGCTTGTCCTCCAGCAGCTGGTTGTTAAAGTGCCAGTACGCGGACCCTGCCCATGTGCGGAGCAGAGTGAACTCTGCCCACACCAGGCAGTGGTCCGAGCACGGCACCAGCTGCATGGAGGCCGCCGAGATGAGGGACACATACGCGAAATGTAGACGCGGTCGATTCAGGACCCTCCTCCTCCAGACCTCCAGGTGAAGGCGCTGGAGTCAGGATAGAGATTCCTCCAGACGTCCACCAAGTCGAGGGAGCTGATCAGTTCCCTCAACTTCTCCACCGACGCTTGGTCGTGCTGGGACTGGAGTGATCACTCACCTTGAGGGTGCTGCTAGCGATAGAGCTCAAGAAAGCAGACACTTTAAAGAAATGCGCTTGCAACGCGCCGGGCCTGGGCGCGTACATGTTCACCAAGTGGAGCGGCATGCTACCCAGGCGAACGGCGAATGGAGGAAGCGACCCAGCACAAGCTCCTTGACCTCCAAGATCTCCAGCTGAAAAGTCGGGGCCAACAAGATAGCCACCCCACTAGAAATAGGGGTGAGGTGACTCATGTAGACCCCACCCTGCCACTCCAGGAATCAGGTGGCTTCGTCTCTGGAACGGTGTGGGTTTCGTGCAGAAAGATCACCGCATATCTTCCTTCCCTGAGGACGGGGAGATTGTGAAGTCTGTGGAGAGACCCCTTGCTGACGGTTGATGTTGAGGCTGACTATGGTTATCTTCATGTCAAAAGTACTTAGAAACCTGTAACCAACACCTCACTGTGAGGAGGGAGCGGAAGTGCACCTGGCCCTCCACTCCCCCAGCAACCCACTGAGGGACGCTTTAAACTGGTGCCTCTCAACCAGTTTCACACCTGCGCCCTTCCCTCCCTTCATGAGGGCAGCACGGATGAACTGGATGATCAGCGTCAAACTCGACCACCGGCTGAGGGCCAGCTAACCTTTATTGCGGCAACCCCTGCGTGCCGTGAGGAAGTCCCGGAGTTCCGCGATGGGGATGACAGGAGACCCGGTGGGAGGCACAAGGGAGTCCACCGCCTCACTGGCGATGGATTCGAGATCGCCCTCCTTGTCCCACACCGAGTCCCTTCTCCGGGTCCTCACCACCAGCAGCTGAGACACCCATCACACACTGTGGGGCGGATGTCCCGGCTGCGCCAGCTGGTCCCGCCTCCATCAGGATCCCACCCCAACTATTGGGCTGGAGTCTATGGGCACCAGAGGTTCAGGACCCCCAGTCCATCTCCGTCCCCAGGCCAATGAGTGGCCTAGGGGAGATGGTAGTTCCCGACTCTGGAAATCCAGCCGGAGTCGGGACCAGAGGCAGAGAAAAGAGGCCATATCCCACTCCGCCAGCGTCCATGGAACCAGCAGACAGGGAATTACATAAATTGGCCTCTGGGTGGCAGCATCAGGCTGCTGGGTGGGTTGACCTTCACAGGTCTCGCCCCCACCCAGGATACCTGACCCATCGGTCAAAGGAATGATTTCTCCCATGGGGTCCACAGGCTCCCCCACCATGGGTGGGCCCACTCCTCGGGAGTTCAAGTGACAGGGGCATCTCTTCCTCCACTCCATCCTGAGGGACAGAGGGTTCCTGCCCAGGGCTTTCGGCCCTCGTGATGCTGGTGGCGGGGGAAGCCCCAGGACCCACATCAGGAGATGGGCCCTGTAACCCAAGGCCCTTTTCAATGGAGGGAAGTCTCCTCCTCTTATTGTGGGAGGGGCGCGGAGGCTCAGAGACTTCCATCTCAGTAGAGGCCTCTGATTCTCCCTCTGCGCTCCCCTGCCCAGATTTCTTGGGCCCAAACTGCGGGGCAGATGGGCTCCCCTGGATCAGCTGTTGGGCTGAGCTCAGGCTCAGGATTATTTTCCGTATCCAGGGGTGCACTTTCGGGTTTTTGCTTTGTGTTGCGCCTTCCTTCCACCCGGACTGGTCGCCCCCCTCCCCACCGCAGGCTGTGAAAACCATGGCCTCCGTAACCGCCTGAGTGGCAGTTGTTGCAGGTGTCGGGGGAGGAGGGGGAGGTGCAGCAGTACCACCCTGAGCTGCCAAGGTGGAATTGGCGGCCCAGAGGCTGGGGCAGCTCTTGCGAACATGCCCCACCCTCTTACAGGCATGGCACCGCACCCCATCCAAGGTCCAGAAGACGCGGTCGGCCGCCCCCTGGAATGCCACATCAAAATGGCCTTCTGTAACCTCCTCCCACATCAGCTGTATAAAGGGCTGGGGGCGGAAGGAGTAAACATGCTGGAGGCTGTTCTCCTGAAGACCGAGTGGGACTGGTGTCTTTACCTCCCCCGGATGGTGCAGGTGGGGGAGGAGGAGCTCACCAGGAATGAAGGGCGGGACATTAGACAAGGTGACCCGCTGCGCATTGGCCTCCTGGGGCTTCACTGCAGAAAGGTCACGCCCACGGTGAGCCCCTTGTTCAGGGCCAAGGAAACCACCTGCTCGGTCTTCAGGAAGAACACTGCCTTCCCATACATTTTAGTGGCAGCAACAATGGCCGAGGGGCCGACAACTTCAGCCATTACTTTCACACATGCTTCTATTGACATATTGTGGTGGACGTAGCTCTTGACCCCATGCTTTGATTTTAACAGTGTAAATGATGATGGGGCAACAGGTGCAGCCGCAGCAGCATACTGTCAAGAAGGCCCCGCCACCGGCTAAGAGGGGCTTGCCATGGAGTCGAAAAGCCATGCCCAACCTCTAACAAACAAAGCAAACTACAGTTTTGTTTTTAAAACTTTAACCAATATGATGCGGGGGGTGCGTAGCTGTGGGAGCACAGGAGGATAGGGGGTGGAAAGGAAAAGGAGACTAAGAGGAGAGGATCGGCAGCTGTGCGGTGGAAGGGAGAGAAAGGCTGCGAGAATGTTTCTCTTAAATCGGTGGTTGGAGCAAGGAGTACAAAGTCCAGTCTCTGGTCAGGGGAGGGTTCTTCACTGGAGCTGCCCGGTTCTTCCCACTTTCTGCTGTTGTTAAAAAGACTTCCTTCACCTGGGCGGCTCCATTGTCCCAAGCCATGCAGTTGGGTTGGGGAGGGAGCTCCCTTTGTACAGGATGGAGGAAAACAGGGGCTCCCTATAGAATGTTTGAGCCCCACCCCTGGATCTTCCGGCATCCCTCCGTCTCCCAACAGTCCAAGCAAAGCACTTCACCAGTGTTCCAACACTCACCTCTCTAAAATAACTCGCAGGTCCTTTACTCCAATAGATAGAATCAGTTCCACACTTGTGTTGTAATTCTCAGCTCTCAGCTGTCTCCTCTCCAGCTGCTGCTCCCACCAACCTGTACAGGTGCAGCTGCTTCGCCTGATTACACACAGGAAATGCTTCAAACTCTCCAGCCAATCCCATTTTTCTTTTTGTCTTTGTTTTTTTAATTTTTTAAATCTAGGCCATGATTTCTGGGTTATGAAAAAAAAATCTGCTTCTGTAGTCAGGGTAATCTATGCAATGTAGAATAGCTTGCTGTACCTGCTCTGGGAGTGTTTGATGGGGACAGTGTAGAGGGAGCTTTACTCTGTATCTAACCCCGTGCTGTACCTGCTCTGGGAGTGTTTGATGGGGACAGTGTAGAGGGAGCTTTACTCTGTATCTAACCCCCGTGCTGTACCTGCCCTGGGAGTGTTTGACGGGGACAGTGTGGAATCTGCTCGGTGTCTGATCTGCAATACATGTGACCTGGGAGTGACTGATGGACTGTTTTGATGGATCTCCCAGATTATTGATGATCTGGGAGTTCCTTACTGTGGGAACCTGTTTTAAGTTGCAGAAGATGGTAAAATAAATGGCAGAGCGTAAAGAGAGTTTGATCAGCTTCAATCTGGCTGAACACGAGCCAAAGACACTCAAGATTCTGGCTGGAAAGGGTTATTTTGGGCCTAGTGTTTGTGGAGATAGCTTGGAGATGATGCAAGCTCAACATAGTCAGAATTGTGTGCCTGACAACAGGCTGAAATGGTTAACTGTCACCAGCCTCCGCTAAAGTGGGGCCAACCCTGCTGCTAATGGTGCACATGAATGGAGGCCTTGCACTCAGGGTATAAGCTGCCCTCAGCAGAATGGCAAGGAATGAGCTCACAAATGCCAGCTATGTGGTCCTTCGGTCCCATTAACCATGGTCAATATTTACTCGCTTTGCCTAATGCAGCATCAGAGTATGCTAAAACCTCTTATTGATCCAGCAATGTTTAATATTTTAGAATAAAGCCCTGAGTCAACGCAGCGGTTGTAATGAGTTTGTAAAACTTTAAAAGGCAATTACTGGGACGGTGCTGAGTGCAGGGATATTATGATGAGGCTGACCTTGAGTTCCTTGGACTGTGATTTAATAAAGACTCCGATTTATAGCTTTTTAACTGTTCATTTCAATAAATTATAAGATTTGATGAATTTAGGTCCAGTGTGAATCTCCATAAGTCATCAGTTATAGCAGAGTGAAACAAGAATACCTTGCATTTGTCTAGCGCCCTTAACGTAGCAAACCATCCCCCCCCCCACCCCAACAAGGTGCTTCACAGGAGCTTGATCAAACTAAATTTGACCCTAAGCCACATAAGGAGATATTAGGACGGATGATCAAAAGCTTGGTCAAAGAGGTCGGTTTTAAGGAGTCTTAAAGGAAGAGAGAGAGGCGGAGAGATTTAGGGAGGGAACTCCAGAGCTGGAAAACACGGCCACCATTGGTCGGCTAAGCAGTCAGAGAAAAGAACACAAGAGGCCGATGAAAGGAGAGTGGAAATGGAGCCATAAAATGGGCAAATCTGGACAGGCTTCAATCGAAAAGCAGGAGCAAGTCTTTCACTTTGCAATGTGGTATCTATAAACCTTTAAATTATTCAGTAAGTAATATCAATAACTACATTTTACATCAGAAATTCTGTTGCACTTGGTCTTCAGTTGACAGTTTCCATTGTTAACAATAACGTCATTAATTATTGAGCAACTCCAAGGATCTTAGGGGGTGAAAGCACCAATCTGTATGGGTGTTCTGGGAAGACTTACTCATTCCTAAGCTGGTGGGGGGGGGGGGGGGGTGGTCAGTGTTGGAGTGAGATGGGGCTTGATGAAGCCAGTTACATCCAGCAGTCAGCCATAGGCTGACAATGGGGGACTGACAACATAGTTCAGATCGGTTCATACTAACACCCTCGCTCTGCCGAGAATGTTGTGACCTCTTTATAATGGCAGGAGGAAGCACTTTCCGTCTGCTTGGCAATCTAAGCCGTGTGATTGAGAAAGTGTTTACAGCACAGCAACAGGCCATTCGGCCCAACAGATCTGTGACATCAGCAGAGATGCTTCCCCCCCCCCCCCCACGTGATGCCACGTGAAAGGAAGTTCACGACACGCTAAGTGCTACGTGACTAGCTCTTTCAGAATTACGAGTTCCAAGGTAATGCCAGTGTGAATCAGACTCCTTTGAGGGGTTTGACTTGTCCCTGTACTAGTTCACATACCAGCAGATACTAATTACTATTTAGGAATTTTCTCACCATCACATATTTCTCTTACATCAACTGTTTCAATTCCATGTGACATCCTTACTGAGATTTCAAGGTTACAGACAGTTGAGAAGCCGTGACCCCATGGTGTGTTGCCTAAACATTCTTCATACTCAAGCAAACAGTCTACAGAGTCTAGTTAAACAGCACACTACAGCAAATAATCTAGTGCCTATTTAAATAGCACAGTACAGCAAAGAGTCTACAGAGTCTATTTAAATAGCGTACTACAGCAGTCTACAGAGTCTATTTTAACAGTGGACTGCTGCAAACAGTCTTCAGAGTCCATTTAAACAGTACGCTAAAGCAAACAGTCTACAGCTTCAATTTAAACAGTGCACCAAAGCAAACAGTCTGCAGCAAACCCTGTTGGCTGTTGAGTACATTGTTCGCTGCAAGTCCTACCCTGCCTTCAACTCATTGGCGGATACAGTGGTGGCCCTCTGGAAAAAAGATCCAAAGCTCACAGTCAAAAGACCAACATCTCTATTATCTCCAACCTAGATTTAAGAATTCTACTAATACAGGTCAGGCTCGTAGAGCAGTTGTAAGCCCAGTTTATACCAATGGTATAAAATCTAGATCAGAAGGTTGTGGGATCAAGTCCCACTCCAGAGATTGGAGTATTACATCTAGGATAACATTCCAGTGCAGAACCGAGGGAGTGCTGTACTGTCGGAGGTGCCGTCTTTCATGCACCATTAAGCCAAAGCCCTATCAGCCCTCTCAGAATGCAAATTCTTTTAAGGGGAGAAAGCTTAGCTGATATTCACAGTTGGCCAATAAGAAAGAAATATTGTTCTTATTTAAAATAAATAAATTATTCTTTTCATAGAACGATGCTAGCAATTGTCCAAAATGTGACATTGTTTCAAGATCGGCACACTGCAAAATTTGCCACTCCCTGAAGCAAGTGTGTGGGTTATGTGTGCTACCACAGTCCCTTGAATTCACTGTTGAATAACCCTGCCATGCTCCATCAATTAGCTGAAGGGTGTCCTCAAAGGACTCCAATAAGTAAATGAGTATGAGACTATGAGAAGCAGTGAGGGTTGTGGTTCGACCGGTGGTAAGTGAACAGGATAATCACAAATTACAAGGAAATGATCAATGCAACTTAAGCCCTTGGGTAGTGGCTAGACAAAGCGATGACTCAGTGCCAATGTAAATACATCAGGGCATTCCCCATTCCCAAAAGCTCCATCTTAATTTTAACCTTTATAGTCGCATGCCATTGCTCCCAATACCTTGGCTGATACAGTGAGCAGAATTTCCCCGCCCCTATGGTGGAACATCGGGACATAGGAAGGAGAAGTAGGCCATTCAGCCCATCGAGCCTGCTGTGCCATTCCATGGGCTTAGAGGTGGGGAAGGGGGAGCCAGGGAAAATGGGGGGCGGGGGGGTGGTGGGGAGAAGGGGTGTGGGAGCCACGTTGGGATGGCTCCCCCACGCATTCCCGCTGCCAGGCAGATTTCCTGGGGCGGACAAGAATGCAGATCAGGTGCCCGCAACACGGAGGTGGGCAGCCAATTTACCTACTTGAGGCCCCAATTTTGGGCTGATTTTCCAGCCATTGATGGTACAGAGACCACCAGCTTAATGAGGAGGCCTACATGCAGCACTCCTGGGGGGTATGGGCATCAGAGCTGGAGGCTCCATTCCCCAAATAGTGGGCTGCGGGTAACAAAAGATGCCCCTGCAGCCCCAACCATCCAAGCAGAGGATCCCTACTGGCCTCCTTCCTCTTAAATTATTATTTAATTTTACCTCTCCAAAGGCGCCTCCAGGAAAATAGCTCCACTGGTCTGGGTCCCGGCAAGTGTGGTCTCAGGACCGCCACCCCCCCCCCACCCCCCCCACGCCCTGCCATTTGGTTGCGATACCAGGGTCCCGAATCCATTGGGAAAATCCTACCCGTTGTTTTATGAGGGAGTGTAGTGAATCGCTGCGCTGCCCAAATGAAGCAGGGTCATTTTAACCACACAAAGTTCAATTGCTGTTAAGTAAACACTGGGTGAGTGCATTCTTGTGATTTTGATGCTGCAGGGTAAAGATTAGCATTAGTTACCTGTTTGTTAGGAAAGGGTATTAAGGGATATATGGAGTTGGGTACATAATCACCCATGGTCTATTGGGGCGACGGTGGCCTAGTGGTAAGGTCACTGAGCTAGTAATCCAGAGATCCAGGCTGTCCTAGGGACACAAGTTCAAGTCCCACCAAGGCAGCTGGTGGAATTTAAATTCAATTAATTAAGACAAATCTGGAATTGAAAACTCGTCTCAGTAATGGTGCCATGAAATTATCATCAATTGCAGTAAAAACTCATCTGGTTCACTAATTTCCTTTACGGAAAGAAATCTGCCATCCTTACCTGGTCTGGCCTACATGTGACTGTGGTTGACACAATGTGGTTGACTCTTAACTGCCCTCTGAAATGGCCTAGCAAGCCATTAAGTTGTCAAGGGCAATTAGGGATGGGCAACAAATCCTGGCCTTGCCAGTGATGCCCATGAAATAATTAAAAAATGGTCTAATTGAATGGTGGAACAGGCTAGAGAGCTGAAGGGCCTCCTTCTGTTGTTATGTTCCTATATGTGATGTTGTGTTGCTGGAGAATTTGCACATTACTGTAGTGTTGCTGTGTTTTGAAATTGCAATTGCATTGTGCTTTGCGTACTCTAGAGGACGCTGTAGAACACATGCAAAGCAAAACATGCTAGCAAAGTGAAACTAAAACAGACAGAATAAAATGAGAAGCCTTTGTGTTCAGCTGCTGCAGTCTTTGTCTCTCTGCCTTTGCCTCATATCCTATACTAAACAGCTAAACTTCTCTCAAGTCCCGAGGGCTTCACAATTATAAGTGTCTGCTTTTGTGCCGTTACACTTTCTTCTCCAAGCGTTAAACACAGTTTTCATTTGGCAATGTGTGGCCTACATTTGAACTGGCAGATCTATGCAGCATTTTTACAATATTATAAACAGGTAGCTTTATAATCTCAAGAACTGCTAATATGTTAACAGTCAGAAACCTGAATGTCATGGGATTTGGAAATCTCATCATACCGACTGCGCCATTGAAATGAGCATCGCTGTCAAGTGCAGCTAAAAATGCCCTTCTCCAAGAAGATGCTTTTTCTGGCTGTTAATGAGGAAATTGTCATGTAACCTGAGCATTATTGAGCCAATTTACCTTGCAGATATGCTCCGAGAGAGGTTGTTTAATTTAATAATATTGATGTTACTTAATGGCAGTATACAATCGCTGGAAATTTCGTTTCAAGTGGGTTTGTTTAATAGACTATACCTGAGTTAATTATTGAAGAGATGAGGCTATCCCTCATGCTATGAGTAAGCAATTTACAGAATCATCATGCAAAGGCAAAACGATCAATGATGCTATTTGAGCCCGGGTTGAGCCTATTGCATGGAAATGGTTTGGTCTCGAATCAGGATTTAGTTGGGTGAGTTTGACGAGGTCTGAAGGGTTGGTTTAGTGCGATGGTTTGGTTGGGTGATAGAGGTAGACCCAGTGCATTGGCTCAACAGGCTATAAGTCCTTGGCTAGGTTTGATGCTTTGCTCTTGCATAAATATTTGAATCAGTGAATTTTTCTCTCGATCACAGCGACTTAACTGGTGACATGGGCTTGGTGAGAGATGGTGATTTGGTATGGCAGGATGAGATTGCCCTGATATAACAGTTTGGGTAGGTGTCAAAGAAGCATAGGAAGATTTACAGCACAGAAGGAGGCCATTTAGCCCCTCGTGTCCGTGCTAGCCACAAAACGGCTCTGCAGTCTAATCCCACCTCCCGGCTCTTGTTCTGTGGCCCTGTGGGTAACACCAGCTCAAGTGCATATTCCTTAGGAGATGCCTTAAACACAGGCCGCCAACGCTAATGGGATAAAGGGCAGGATTTTCCCTTCTGAATGGGGGTTCAGAACTGTGTGGGACACAGTCACTCATTGTGATTTTCACTGGGGCGACCAATTAGTGGCCAGCGGGCAGGCTCACTGACCAATGGATGACGGCATGTGGCCTCTCGAAGTTAGAGGGCCGATCAGAGGCCTTCCAGCTTGAAAGCAGCAGCAGGCAGCAAAGGAAGGTAAGCAAGGGAGAGGGTGCTTCAAAATGGAGGCGCCCGCTCTGCAACTTTTTAAAATTTGAATGTAAAAATGGCTTTCGCAGGAACCTGCAGGAACCAGGAGGCCAACTGGAAAATCTCAGCCGGCCTCCTTTAATTGGCCCTGCAGCCCTTAATTACCTGGATTACCTACGCGTGCAGGCGATGGCGTAGTGGTAATGTCACTGGACTAGTAATCCAGAAGCCCAGGCTAATGTCCTGGGGTCATGGGTTCAGATCCTACCACGGTGGCTGGTGGAATTAAAATTCAATCAATTAATTTTTTTTAAATCTGGAATTGAAAGCTCGTCTCAGTAATGGTGCCATGAAACTATCGTCGATTGTTGTAAAAACCCATCTGGTTCACTTTAGGGAAGGAAATCTGCCATCCTTACCTGGTCTGGTCTACATGTGACTCCAGACCCACAGCAATGTGGTTGACTCTTAACTGCCCTCTGAAATGGCCCAGCAAGCCACTCAGTTGTCAAGGGCAAATAGCGATGGGCAATAAATGCTGGCCTGGCCTGTGATGCCCACATCCCATGAAAGAACAAGATGGTGAAGTGAGGTCGAGATAATTCTCTCTGACAGATTCCAGTGTAATTTGTCTTCACGCAGCTTGAGGCGAATATCGGAGACCTCCCGCCTCAAATTGTTTCCTCATTTTCCCATTTCGATGTCCCCCCCTCCCCCCCCCCCCCCCACCAATTGCCTCACTAATCTTTGAAGGCGGCAGGACAAGTTGAGAAGACTGTGAAAAAACACCCAGGATCCTGGACTTTATAAATAGACTGCAAGGGCAAGGAAATTCTGCAAAATCCTAAGTCTATTTCTGGGCTCCACACTTTTGGAAGGATGTCAAGGCCTTGGAGAGGATGCAGAGGAGATTTACTAGAATGGTAGCAGGTGTGAGGGACTTCAGTTATGTGAAGAGACTGAAGAGGAGCCAGGAACATTTTGAAATACAGCTCCTAAATTGGAAGAGGGCTAACTTCAATGGGGCAAGAGGGGATTCAGCCAGGGTAAACTGGAGCCAAAGTTTGCCAGGAAAAACTGTATTGGAACAATGGGTGATCTTTCAGGAAGCAATGTTTCAGATACAGTCCAACAAGAGCTCAATACGGCAGAAAGCCAAGAGGAGTACAGAAAATGTAGGGGTGACATTACAAAGGAATTTAGGAAAGCAAAGAGAGATGGCATGGAAAAAATATTGTCCAGCAAAATCAAGGCAAACCCAAAGAAGTTTTATAAGTACAGGAGGAGCAAGAAGATAACTAAGGAAGGAGTAGGGCCTATTAGAGATAAAAAGTGAATCTGTGTGTGGGAGAAGACATGGACGTCGTTCTTAATGAATACTTTGCATAGGCAATACACAATAAATGGTAGGATACTGAAAAGTGTAGAGGATCAGAGGTACCTTAGAGTGCATGCCCACAGATCCTTGAAGGTAGCAGAACAGGTAGCTAAGGTGGTTAAGAAGGAATATAGGATAATTTCCTTTATTGACAGAGGTCTAGAGTATAAGGGCACGAAGGTTATTCTAGAACTGTATCAAAAAAGAGTTAGACCACAGCGAGAGTACTGTGTATAGTTCTGGTCACCACAGTACAGGAAGGATGTGATCACACAAGAGATGGTATAGAGGAGATTAATGGGGATATTGTCAGGAATGGAGAATTTTAGCTATGAGGAATGACTGGATAGGCTGGGGCTGCTTTCTTTGGAATAGAGGCGGCTGAGGGGATACTTAATTGAGGTGTATAAAATTATGAGTGGCCTAGATAGAGTGGATAGGAAGGGCCTATTTCCCTTAGCATAGAGGTCAATAATCAGGGGGCATAGATTTAAGCAATTGGTAGATAGACTGGGGGGAGGTGGGGCGGGGGAAGAGAGTTGACGAGAACTTTTTTCACCCAGAGGGTGATGGGGATCTGGAACTCACTGCCTGAAAGGATGGTAGAGGCAGAAATGCTAATCGCATTTAAAAAATACTTGGATATGCACTTGAAGTGCCGTAACCTGCAGGACTACAGACCACGAGCTGGGAAGTGGGATTAGGCTGGATAACACTTTTCAGACATCACAGACACAATGGGTCGAATGGTCTCCTTCTGTGCCATAAATTTCTATGATTCTGGTGCAAACACTCTTCACAGTGGAAGAAGTGGGAGCTTGCCACTGTTTATATCTTCTACAATGTTAGGAAACAGTCCCATTCAATCAGACAATGACAATGGCCTGAATCCAAACAAGGCACGGTGAAGGAATACTTCTAGGGAAAGGCTGAGGGAACTAATGTGTACTCAATTGGAATTCAGGACAAGCATTGAAAGTCAGAAAGTGTACGGTGGGAGCTTGTTACGTCATAGGTTTTATTGTACTGAATCAATAGTGGTTAACAGTTGGCTTCTTTACCTTGGTGTAGCTGGTCAGGTCATTTAACTTCTTCCTCTATTAGCTCCAGCTCCACAGTATGTTACTCGAGGCTTGATGCTGACTGCTGCATCCTATCATTCTCGTCTTGCTGCACTCCATCTCATTACCATGCTAGAAACTTAGGCTTGTGAGGCAAATCCCCCAAGTAAAGCAGTACATTACAATCGTATTGCCATTCCCTACCAATTGCTGTGCGCGAGCAGTAATAATTCAACCATTTGATGCTCCTTTCCGTCTGAGTCGGACGATAACAGCTGAAAGAGCTGCAATTGGGTTCAGCATTCCAGGGTCACTGGAACGAGTGTTTCGAAAGGGTTCCCACTCCTGATCCACATCAACAGTTGGGATATCAGGTCAGGACATGATCAGCAATGGAAGTTGTCCCAGCCAGTTTGTATCCCTCAATCAACGCTTAAAAAAAAGGGTTTATTTAGTCATTGCTGTTTGTGGGAGCTTGCTGTGCACAAATGGACTGCTGTGTTTCCCGCATTACACCTTCATTGGCTGTAAAGCATGTTGGGTCGTTCTGCTGTCATGAAAGATGCTATAGCAATGCAAATCTGTCTTTTTCATGAAGAGATAGGCATGTAATTAAACATTGCCAGCACCACTCTCCCTTGTATAATGATAGACACTGGAGGAGTCCATAAATCTCACCCTGCCTATTTGTTGTAAGCTCCACATTGCCAGCAGCTCCTTCAATCTTCTCTGTTTTAAAAATATTTTGCTTCAGCCGAATCAATTAAAAATTTGGGACTGATTCGGCTTCATTAGCCACTTGTGATGATCCATTACATAGATTCAAAGAACAGTTAGAGTTTATGGGGTCTGGGTCCCCTGTCAGTTTTAATACTCTGACTGTCAACCTCAGCTGTCTGAGCTTAAATCTTGCATTTTCACAGAATCACAGAATCGTTACAGCACAGAATATGGCCATTTAGCCCATCATGTTGGAACTGGCTCTCCGAATGAGCAATTCACTTTGTGCCATTCCCATGCCTTCTCCCTGTAACCCTGCACATTCTTCCTTTTCATATAACAGTCTAATTCCCTTTTGAATGCTTCAATTGAACCTGCCTGCGCTGCACTCTCAGGCAGTGCATTCCAGACCTTAACCACTTAGTGTATGAAAACATTTTTCCTCATGTCACCATTGCTTCTTTTACCAATTACTTGAAATCTGTGCCCACAGATGCTGCCAGACCTGCTGAGTAATTCCAGCACTTTCTGTTTTTATTTCGGATTTCCAGCATCCGCGGTCTTTTACTTTCATTTTAAGGTTGAGAGGAGGCTTGATAGAGGTGTTCAAAATCATGAGGGATCTGGATAGGGTAGATAGACAGAAACTGTTTCCATTGGCAGAAGCATTGAGGACCAGAGGACGCAGATTTCAAGTGATTGGCAAAAGAACCAAAGGTGACATGAGGAAAAACTTTCTTAAGCAGTGAGTGGTTAGGATCTACAATGCACTGCCTGAGAGTGTGGTGGAGGCAGATTCAATCGTGGCTTTCAAAAGGGAATTGGATAAGCACCTGAAGGGCAAAAAAAAAATTTGTAGAGCTACGGGGAAAGGTGGGGGAGTGGGATTAGGTGAGTTGCTCTTGTAGAGGGCCGGCAAGGACAGGTTGGGCCGAATGGCGTCTTTCTGTGCTGTAACCGTTCTACCATTCAACAACAATGCATCAGCTACTTGGGAGTTTCAGAAATTCCTGACACTTTTCTGTGTTTAAAAATGTGGCTTCTTCATCGACAACCTGACTCTGAAGATTGTGTGTAACTGCTATCTTGGTGGAGTCATTCTTAGTGATGCTGGAAATAAATGGGCAGAATTGTGCAACTCAATCCCAAAACGCTTGATGAAAAGTCCGGATTTCCATCTGATAAAGTCGCCCACAATAAAGTCTGCTCGTCACGATCAGATGATAATTAGGCTTAAACCCCACCAGCTAAAATCAATCAGAAGGGTGTAGGTTTTCCCTGTGTTGTGAGAATCATTTTCTACAGGAGGCTTGTGACTCGCTGTGGGGGTTACTCAGTGCTAAGTGGAAACTTAAACAGGCTGTGTGATATGGAAATGTTCAGTCTCGAAGTAGGAGGTTCTAAATTTGAGACTAGTGACACATTCAAACACTGTAAGATGAATAGGTTTTTTTTATGAACAATTCACTGAACGGCTCTATACTAACTGTCAATTTAAGAAGCTGCACACTGAGAATCCTGAAGCTTCGAGCATTTTTACTGAACTGCTTAGAAACTTGACAATGTTAGAATATATAGATGGCTTTTGCATATATATTGTGTACACATTGAATGGTAATATCAGCATTTCACAGCAGATCCGTAATACACAAACAGAATTGGTGACCATGATTATTGGGCGATTGATCTATTCACAAACATATGAATTAGGAGCAAGAGTAGGCCACTCGGCCCCTTGAGCCTGCTCTGCCATTCAACAAGATCATGGTTGATCTGATTGTAACCTCAACTCCACATTCCCGCCCACCCCCGATAACATTTCACCCCCTTGCTTATCAAAAACCTATCTACCTCTGCCTTAAAAATATTCAAAGACACTGCTTCCACCGCCTTTTCAGGAACAAAGTTCCAAAGACTCATGACCCTGAGAGAAAACATTTCTCCTCATCTCTGTCTTAAATGGGCGACACCTTATTTTTAAACAGTGACTCCTAATTCTAGATGCTCCCACAAGAGGAAACATCCTTTCCACATCCACCCTGTCAAGATCCCTCAGAATCCTATATGTTTCAATCAAGTCGCCTCTTACTCTTCTAAACTCCAGCAGATACAAGCTTAGCCTGTCCAACCTTTCCTCAAAAGACAACCTGCCCGTTGCAGGTATTAGTCTAGTAAACCTTCTCTGAAGTGCTTCCAACACATTTACGTCCTTCCTTAAGTAAGGAGACCAATACTGTTCACTATACTCCAGATGTGGCTCACAAGAAAAACTGAAAGAACTTGCATTTTTATAGCGCCTTTCACAACCCTCAGGACGTCTCAAAGCATTTCATAATCAAGGAAGTGCCTTAGCAGTGTAATTACTGCTGTAATTATAAAGCGATCTCGACATCATTCATTCAACAATCACATTTTAGCTTAGTTTTACTGTGGAGAGAGAGTTTCCCTGAACTTACACTGCATTATCCCTCGACCAGTAGCCACCACAGGAATATCACTTACTGTGCCAGCTGCCGCCTGAATGGAAAGAGGGAAAGAGAGAGAAGCAGAAAAGAAGATGAGAGGGAAGTAGAAGGAGAGGGAGAATCTGAAGAGACAGAAAGAAAGTGTAACAGGAAGTTGACAGACAGGAAGGGATAGTTGCCCTCAGAGATGCTACAGTATTTAGTAAAAATTATCAAAGCACAGCAATAGGCAGATGAGTAACTGTCTGCAACACTAGAACATGTCACAATTCCCCCAACGTTGCTGTTGGACAATCTGCAGTCATTGCCATTGCTCTCCCCAACTCTCATCCTTCGCAAGCAGGTGACACTGTAAGAGCCTTTGACTAGTGGTAGCATTCCTGCCTCTGGGTTGGAAGGTGGCACTAGACAGTCCTAGTGACTGACGCTGTAACTCTGAATTTCAGACTGACATCCAGCGGGTACTATCCAACATCACTGAACTTACTGTTAAAGTAGTTACTGCCTTGACAGTTGTTCTCGAGTCCATGATCACCAGTCTGACTGCTCTACTTTGTTCTTGCAAAATTCTGGGAATCATGCATCATTGCCTCAGACATCTCCAAAAGTCCTTTATGAATGAGGTTTTTTTATTGTTTCATGGGATGTGGGTGTCGTTGGCAAGGTCAGCATTTAGATTAGAGATACAGCACTGAAACAGGCCCTTCGGCCCACCGAGTCTGTGCCGAACATCAACCACCCATTTATACTAATCCTACACTAATCCCATATTCCTACCAAACATCCCCACCTGTCCCTATATTTCCCTACCACCTACCTATACTAGTGACAATTTATAATGGCCAATTTACCTATCAACCTGCAAGTCTTTTGGCTTGTGGGAGGAAACCGGAGCACCCGGAGAAAACCCACGCAGACACAGGGAGAACTTGCAAACTCCACACAGGCAGTACCCGGAATCGAACCCGGGTCCCTGGAGCTGTGAGGCTGCAGTGCTAACCACTGCGCCACTGTGCCGCCCATCCCAAATTGCCCTTTACAACTGAGTGGCTTGAGAGGCCATTTCAGAGGGCTGTTAAGAATCAACCACATTGCTGTGAGTCTGGAGTCACATGTAGGCCAGACCGGGTAAGGATGGCAGATTTCCTTCTCTGAAGTTGCTAGCATACTGCTTCCCGCTAATGCTTTGTTCAGGGTCATTCACATCCTCTTAACTCGCTCTCTGTGCTGCCGTTAATTTTTCGTTCTTTGCCCTAACCGCTGTCACTTTACCCACTCTGTTAATTCATATTAGCGACTTCTGTTACTGAGTGACACTCTTTTCCCGTTTTCACTCTAAATATTACAATCTTAGAATCATATAGCACAGAAGGGGGCCAGTCAGCCCACTGTGCCTGTGCTGGCTCTTTGAAAGAGCTATCCAATTAGTTCCACTCCCCTGTTCTTTCCCCAGAACACTGCAAATTTTTCCTTTTCAAGTATTTATCCAATTTCCCTTTTGAAAGGTACTATTGAACCTGCTTCTACCTCCCTTTCAGGCAGTACGTTCCAGATCAGAACAAGTCATCTCACCTCTGGTCCTTTTGCCAATTATTTTAAATCTCTGTCAAAAGTACAAAGAACAAAGAACAGTACAGCACAGGAACAGGCCATTCGGCCCTCCAAGCCTGCGTCGATCTTGATGCCTGTCTAAACTAAAACCTTCTGCACTTCCGGGGTCCGTATCCCTCTATTCCCATCCTATTTATGTATTTGTCAAGATGCCTCTTAAACATCGTTATCGTACCTGCTTCCACCACCTCCCCCGGCAGCAAGTTCCAGGCACTCACCACCCTCTGTGTAAAGAACTTGCCTCGCACATCCCCTCTAAACTTTGCCCCTCGCACCTTAAACCTATGTCCCCCAGTAACTGACTCTTCCACCCTGAGAAAAAGCTTAAGACTATCCACTCTGTCCATGCCGCTCATAACTTTGTAAACCTCTATCATTTCGCCCTTCCACCTCCGTCGTTCCAGTGAAAACAATCCGAGTTTATCCAATCTCTCCTCATAGCTAATACTCTCTAGACCAGGCAACATCCTGGTAAACCTCTTCTGTACCCTCTCCAAAGCCTCCATGTCCTTCTGGTAGTGTGGCGACCAGAATTGCACGCAATATTCTAAGTGTGGCCTAACTAAGGTTCTGTACAGCGGCAGCATGACTTGCCAATTTTTATACTCTATGCTACGAGCGATGAAGGCAAGCATGCTGTATGCCTTCTTGACTACCTTATCCACCTGTGTTGCCACTTTCAGTGACCTGTGGACCTGTACGCCCAGATCTCTCTGCCTGTCAATACTCCTAAGAGTTCTGCCATTTACTGTATACTTCCCACCTGCATTAGACCTTCCAAAATGCATTACCTCACATTTGTCCGGATTAAACTCCATCTGCCATTTCTCCGCCTAAGTCTCCAACCGATCTATATCCTGCTGTATCTTCTGACAATCCTCGTCACAATCCGTAACTCCACCAACCTTTGTGTCGTCCGCAAACTTACTAATCAGACCAGCTACATTTTCCTCCAAATCATTTATATATACTACAAACAGCCTCTGGTTAATTACTCACCTGCAAGTGGAAACAGTTTCTCCTTATTTACTCTATCAAAACCCTTCATGATTTTGAACACCTCTATTAAATCTCCCCTTAAACTTCTCTGCTCTAAGGAGAAAAGCCCCAGCTTCTCCACATAACTGATACCATTCTAGTTAATCTCTTCTGCATCCTCTCCAAGGCCTTGACATCCTTCCTAAAGTGTGGTGCCCAGACTGGAACATAATACTCCAGCTGAGACCTAACCAGTGATAGAAAGATTTTGCGTAACGTCCTTGCTTTTGTACTCAATACCTCTATTTATAAAGCCCAGGATCCTGCGTGTCTATTTAACAACCTTCTCAACTTGTCCTGCCGCCTTCAAAGATTTGTCAACATACACCTCAGGTCTCTCTGTACCATTTAGTTCATAGCACCTGTCCTCAAGCTTCCTACCAAAATGAATCACTTCATACTTCTCTGCACTAAATTTCTCTGCCACGTGTCTGCCCATTTCACCAGTGAAAAGACCTTCCTTTCGGCCTCACGCCAAGAATGTTTACCACTTCCAGTCTGCTCAGAGTTCAGCTGTTGAATCTCTGCACTTTGATCTTCTCTTTGGCTTTCAAGGAAATCCCGTGTGCTTATAACTTTTCATCTACACGCTATTCCTCCTCCTGCATCCCCAACGTGTTGAAATCAGGCCCTGTGCAATCTCCCCTACCCAATCATTCTTTCCCAGGTTCTTCAAACTATGCAGCTGCCTCAGTCTGAACTTCCTCCATCAATCTCCATCCTGGTATCGCATAATCACGATATCCTGATTCACGTTATCTTCTCTCTTACTCCTCTCCATCCCAGTGGTGTCACTCACGATGAACCTCGACTCCTACTCTTTGGCTTTACAGCAGCGAGCCAGTAGTTCCTACAGTTAACAGACCCCTGTTCACAGAGAAGGTTTACTAGACTAATACCTGGAATGGGCAGGTTGTCTTATGAGGAAAGGTTGGACAGGCTAGGCTTGTGTCCACTAGAGTTTAGAAGAGTGAGATGTGACTTGACTGAAACATATAAGATCCTGAGGGGTCTTGACAGGGTGGATGTGGAAAGGATATTTCCTCTTGCGGGAGAATCTAGAACTAGGAGGTCACTGTTTAAAAACAAAGGGTCGCCCATTTAAGACAACAATGAGGAGACATTTTTTCTCTCAGTGGGTGGTGAGTCTTTGGAACTCTCTTCTTCAAAAGGTCACAAAAGTAGAGTCTTTAAATATTTTTAAGGCAGAGGTAGATAGATTCTTGATAAGCAAGGGGAGGTGAAAGGTTATTGTGGGTAGGCGGGAATATGGAGTTGAGGTTACAATCAGATCCGGCTGAATGGTGGAGCAGGCTTGGGGACACAGTGGCCTAATCCTGCTCCTGATTCGTACGTTCGGATGTTAGGAATGCCTGATCAGGACATGGTAACGATATAATTCGAAACTAAACCTTGTATATTTAATGTTTTAACGACTGGGATATCACACTTCACCTTCCCTCACCGATGTGGGTTCTGCCCCTTTAAAAGCCATCAACATTTGATTAAAATGACCATTTCAAACTCCAGCAGCTCAGGGATTCCCAGTGAAGGCTGTGGGAATAACTTGCCCATGATATAAGCTCAACCGCGTGTCGGTGCACGTCTATGGCCTGTCGCATACTCCCAACAATCAAGCCATTCACGGCGCCTCTAGGAAGGGTGTCAACCTGCTTATGCCTAAGCAGCCAGGATAGGATCCCATTCCATCGCTAGTTAAACAGCAAAGCTCTAGGATGCTTGAGAACTGTTCAGTGGATCAGGAAGCAGAGTTCCTGATGATTTAGTAGAACAGAGAATAAACAGCACAGAAACAGGACATTCAGATTAGCTGGTCTATAACCATGCTTATGCTCCAGTCAAGCCTCCTCCTACACTAATTCACCCCTTCACCATACCTCCATACCCCTCTATTCCCTTCTCCCTCATGTATGCACTAATGGTGCCTGCTTCCGCCACTACATTTGACCGTGAACTCCACATCCTCACCTCTGTCTGCACTCATGGGGAGACTACACAATTAAAGTAGCCAAAACCCGTCTCGTGATGATGCAGTGAATTGTCATTCTGAGTTTGACACTCAGAGCAAAGACCCAGCCACCCTTACGTACCTGACTGCCGGCGTACAGATCTGCTCAGTTTCTGCGGTTCATTGGTCGACAGGCAGCATGTCCCTCTCCAGCTGAACCTGCGCCGAGCCTCCATGGAAAGCATTGCCAAGATTCCCCCCATGGCCGCACAGTGTAACCTTCAGTCTGGCGACCAAAGGAATCAAGACAAGCTGACCTTTATCTGTATCCCTGCAGCAACCCCCTCATCGCTCGCTGATGAATTATCCACCTCTGATCTTGCCCAACCAGTCACAATGCAGAGTTTCTGCCCTTTTCCCCGAAGACATACGAATAACAACTTGCATTCATTCATGAATGTCTCCACAGCGTTTCACAGATAATCTGGTAAAATTGTAGACGGCTTAGTTGTGACCAAGATTAGCCCTCAAGCAACACCAGCAAAAAACAGATTCAGTCCTTCAATTGTCTGTTCGGGGAGTCTTGCTGTGAGCAACTTGACTGTCACGGGACTGTACTTCAGCACTTCAGCAGTGTTCTGAGCATGTGGTAAAATATTGCTTCAACTCCAAGTTTCTCTATTTTTATTGACGGACCATTATCCAATGTTCATCTCCCCTGCCTGTTCTTGGCTGGCTATTATCAATTATTATTTATCCAGTCGTGGCCAGAGAATCACCTGCAATGGCTTCTCTTCCCTCTCCCGTACTCTCTGGTGTCTCCCAAGGATCTAACCTTGGCCCCCTCCTATTTCTCATCTACATGCTGCCCCTCGGTGACAGTGTCCAGTTTTCACACGTACCCAGCTCTACCTCTCCAGCAGCTCTCTCGACCCCTCTGCTGTCTCTGATCTGTCACACTGCTTGACTGACATCCAGTATAGATGCACAGAAATTTCCTTCGAATTAGTATTGTGAAGAACAAAGCCATTGTCTTCAGTGCCTGCTACAAACTCTGTTCCCTAGCCACCCGATTCCATTCCTCTCCCTTGTAACTGTTTGAGGATGAACCAGGGTGTTCACAACCTCGGAGTTGTATTTGATCCCGAGATAAGCTTCTGACAACATATCTGCACCTTTTTCCACCTCCATAACGTTGCCCAACTCCACCTCGCCTCAGCTCATCTGCGACTGAAACCCTCATTCAAGTCTTTGCCACCTCTTGCCTCGACTATTCCAATGCACTCCTTGCCGATCTCCCACATTCTACTCTGCATAAACTCAATCTTATCCAACACTCTGCTGCCTATGTCCTAAACTTTGCACCAGGTCCCGTTCACTCATCACCCCTTTGCTCACTGACCTATAAAGCAATGGGAACACCTCAATTTTAAAATTCCCTTCTGTTTCCCTGTTTGGAATTGCTCCACCATTGCCTTCAACTGCTTGGGCCCCAAACTCTGGAATTCCTTCCTTATAAACCTCTCTGTCTCTCTCTCCATCATTAAGGAGCTCCTTAAAACCTATTTCTTTTGGTCACCTGCCCTAATATCTCCTTACAAGGCTCAGTGTCAAGTTCTGTCTGGTAATACTTCTGTGAAGCACCTTGGGTGCCATATAAATGCAAGTTGTTGTTGTCTCAATCCTGTTATCAATAGTCAATTATTTAGTTCTCGCGTGGCATTACTGACACCTAATTTTTTAATTCTACTATTAACTTTGACCACAATGTCAACCTAACTGTTCGAACACCGGAAATGGGGAGAGATCTCCATGATCGCCACTTGTGCAGGATTATAGGTTTGGTAGTGACAGGGTTAAATCCTCTTCCCATCTTCGTGTGATCCTCCCATCCTTTCAGGTTAAGGTTACTGCTGCATCATTTCTGCCTTTCATGTGATAGTCTACCCTTTTATCTGGAAAATCAAAGCACAACATGAAAGTTGATACAGGAATAGACGGAGACTGAGACATCAGTCTCTGGGACACTGCTTGGCACTCCAACATCACACACCATAACAGCAGTGCTGAGAATGGCTAACACAAACAAACGCTTTGCTAAACTTCACAAGAAGAAATTTGACTACAATGCTGAATCTAAAAGCAAGGATGAACTATACCAGTGGAACTGGTTTGGTTTTAAGCTTCCAACACTGGTACTATTTATGAGAATTTTTAGCAGCAGAAAAATGAGTTCAAACATGCCCATCTTTCATAGAATCCTAAAATGGTTACAGAATAGAAGGAGTTCATTCAGCCCATCGGCTCTGTGCAGGTTCTCTGCAAGAGCAACTCACTTAGTCTCACTCTCCTGCCTTTTTCCCTGTAGCCCTGCAAATGTTTTCTCTTCAGATAATTATCCAATTCTCTTTTGAAGGCCTCAATTGAATCTGCCTCCACCACACTCTCAAGCAGTGCATTCCAGATACTAAATACTTGCTGCGTAACAAAGTTTTTCCTCATGCCGCTGTTGCTTCTTTTGCCAATCATCTTAAATTGGTGTCCTCTAGTTCTCCATCCTTCCGCCAAGGGGAACAGTTTCTCCCTATCTATCTATTTTGACCACTTCTATCAAATCTCCTCCCAATCTTCTCTTTTCTGAGGAGAATAACCCCAGCTCCTCCAATCTATCCATGTAACTGAAGTTCCTTATCCCTTGTAAATCTTTTGTGCACTAATATTGTTATAATTAGCCTTCCCCCAATTTAGCACCTTCACCCGAGGACTACTCTTATCCTTATCCACAAGTACCTTAAAACTTACAGAATTATGGTCACTGTTCCCGAAATGCTTCCCTACTGAAACTTCGACCACCTGGCCGGGCTCATTTCCCCAATACCAAGTCCAATACGGCCCCTTCCCTAGTTGGACTATCTACATATTGTTTCAAGAAGCCCTCCTGGATGCTCCTTACAAATTCTGCCCCATCCAAGCCCCTAGTACTAAGTGAGTTCCAGTCAATATAGGTGAAGTTAAAAATCACCCACCACAACAACCCTGTTGCTTTTACATCTTTCCAAAATCTGTCTACATATCTGCTCCTCTATCTCCCGCTGGCTGTTGGGAGGCCTGTAGTAAACCCCCGACATTGTGACTGCACCCTTCCTATTCCTGAGCTCTACCCATATTGCCTCGCTGCATGACCCCTCCGAGGTGTCCTCCCGCAGTACAGCTGTGATATTCTCCTTAACTAGTAATGCATCTCGCCCGCCCCCTTTACATCCCCCACTATCCCGCCTGAAGCCTAAATCCTGGAACGTTTAGCTGCCAATCCTGTCCTTCCCTCAACTAAGTCTCTGTAATAGCAACAACATCATAGTTCCAAGTACTAATCCAAGCTCTAAGTTCATCTGCCTTACCTGTTATACTTCTCGCATTGAAACAAAAGCACTTCAGACCAACAGTCCCGCTGTGCTCTGCAACATCTCCCTGCCTGCTCTTCCTCTCAGTCTTACTGGCTTTATTCACTAGTTCCCCCTCAGTTATTTGACCTGCTGACCTACTACTCTGGTTCCCACCCCCCTGCCACACTAGTTTAAACCCTCACGAGTGACGCTAGCAAACCTCACAGCCAGGATATTTGTACCCCTCCAGTTTAGATGCAACCCGCCCTTCTTGTACAGGTCCCACCTGTCCCGGAAGAGATCCCAATGATCCAGATATCTGAAACCCTCCTCCTACACCAGCTGCTTAGCCACGTGTTTATTTATTTATTTATTTTTATTTTTTATTTAGAGATACAGCACTGAAACAGGCCCTTCGGCCCACCGAGTCTGTGCCGACCAACAAACCAATTTATACTAATCCTATATTAACCCCATATTCTCGACCACATCCCTACCTACACTCGGGGCAATTTACAATGGCCAATTTATCTATCAACCTGCAAGTCTTTGGCTGCACTATCTTCCTATTTCTAGCCTCACTGGCACGTGGCACAGGGAGTAATCCCGAGATTACAACCCTCGAGGTCCTGTTTTTTTAACTTACTACCTAATCCCCTGAACTCCCCCTGCAGGACCTCGTCACTCTTCCTACCTATGTCGATGGTACCAATGTGTACCACAACCTCTGGCTGTTCATCCTCCCCCTTCAGAATGCCCCCTGCCTGTTCAGAGACATCCTCAGTTTTAGATGTGGAGAATTCATATGGGACAATGGTGTTGAGTCCATTCAAAGCAGTCTAGTTGTGGTCCAGTGCCAGTCTGATAACAGGCCCTGCCTAGCATGACAACACTGGCCTCTAACTCAATTCTCAACCTGATGTTCAGTCCCAAAACACTGCAATGTATTGGGGGCCAGGAGCACTGCAATTATCGAGTGCGCAGGCCTATCAGCAGCTAATACGCTCCAATTGTCTCCAATTCTGGGCATCATACTTCAGGAAGGGCAAGAAGGCTTTGGAGAGGGTCCAGAAGGGATTTGCAAGAATGGTTCCAGTGATGAAGGATTATAGCTATGTGCATAGCTGGGGTTGTTCTCAGAACAGAGAAAATTGAGAGGAGATTTGATACAGATGTTTAAAATGATGAAGGGTTGAGATAGAGTAAATAGAGAGAAACTGTTTCCAATAGCTGAAGGGTCGATAACAAGGAGGCACAGATTTAAGGGGGTTGGCAAAAGAACCAGTGACGACATGAGGGAAAACTTTTTCACGCAACGAGCAGTTAGGATTTGGAATTTACTGCACGTGCTGGATACAGATTCAAGAGTAGCTTTCAAAAGGGAATTGAATAAATTCTTGAAGGAGAAAAAAAATTGCAGGGATATCGTGTAAGAGCAGGGGAGAGGGGCTAACTGGATTGCTCTTTGCAGACTTGATGGGCTGAATGGCCTTCTTCTGTGCGGTTCGATAAGGCCGAAAGAAACTGGCCTGGCATTTCGGCCGAGGCTTTGCAAAAAAGACCATCTCTTGGGCTTTGGCTAGCCTTCCTTGCTCCCACTGCCATTCTTAAGCTGCAGCAGGTAACAGGATGTAGGTGCGCACTACTGTAATTCAAAGGAAAGGTTCCCCTGTGGTTCAGTTCAGCAGCAGCTCTTCACTTGCTGCTGGTCCCCATTATTCCACTCTCCTCACCCACGCTGAGCTTAAGCTAATCAAGCACTGCACACTTTGAGTGTCACAGAAGTACTTTCCTTTTTAAAAAAATCAGTCAGGGGAGATGGGCATCGCTGGCAACGGCAGCATTTGTTACCCATTCCCTAATTGCCCTTGAGAAGGGGGTGGTGAGCCACATTCTTGAACCGCTGCAGTCCGTGTAGTGTAGGTACACCCACAGAGCTGTTCGAGTCATAGAGAGATACAGCACTGAAACGGCCCACCGAGTCTGTGCTGACCATCAACCACCCATTTATACTAATCCTACATTAATCCCATGTCCCCTACCACATCCCCACCTTCCCTCAATTCTCCTACCACCTACCTACACTAGGGGCAATTTACAATGGCCAATTTATCTATCAATCTGCAAGTCTTTGGCTGTGGGAGGAAATTGGAGCACCCGGCGGAAACCCATGCGGTCGTAGGGAGAACTTACAAACTCCGCACAGACAGTACCCAGAACCGAACTCGGGTCGCTGGAGCTGTGAGGCTGCGATGCTAACCACTGCACCACTGTGCCAAGATTTTGACCCAGCAACAGTGAAGGAACGGTGATATAGTTCCAAGTCAGGATGGTGTATGGCTTGGAGGGGAACTTGCAGCTGGTGGTGTTCCCATGCATCTGCTGCCCTTGTCCTTCTAGGTGGTAGAGGTCGTGGGTTTGGAAGGTGCTGTCGAAGGAGCCTTGGCGATTGCTGCAGTGCATCACACAATGAGCAGATGTCACCAGCACTGTATTCTCCACTCAATGTCTACTTCAGCGACTTCCCCATGCAACTTATTTCACAACTCGATCATCTTTTAGTTGAAGAAATCCCAACTGACTTCACTTTTTATCCCTAACGTGTTAATATTGATCTGCTGTTCATTGGTATTTGAACCCTTTTGACAGTTCTTTTGATGGTCCTTCAAACTTCAAGTAGACCCCTTCAGGTCTTTTTTTCCAAAGTAAACAGCCCTAGTTCCTTAGTTTTTCTGATATATCGGGTTTTATCCTGTTTGGTTCTTTGCCTCGATATCTGTGCTGTGGGACAGAAACCAGAATTGCTCCCAGTACTCCACAGCTTTGTTCGGACCTACTTGCACCTTCAAAGAGTTTTAAGGAGCATCTTAAAGGAGGAAAGCAAGGTAGAGAGGCAGAGAGGTGTGGAGAGAGAATTCCAGAGTTTAGAGCCCAGGCAGCTGAAGCCACAATCACCAATGGCGGAGCGATTAAAATCAGGGATCAGTAGAAGGCCAGATTTGGAGGAGCACGGAGAGTTCAGAGGCTAGAGGAGGCTACACAGATAGGGAGGGGCAAGGCCATGGACAGATTTGATAAGAAGGATGAGGATTTTCAAATTGAGGCATTGTCTGCCGAGGAACCAGTGATGGTCCACAAACGCGGAGGTGATGGGTGAATGAGAGCTGCAGCGAATTAGGATACGGGCAGCAGAGTTTCAGATGAGCATGAGTTTGCTGAGAATGAATGATGAGACGCCGGCCAGGAAAGCATTGGAAAAGTCAATTCTAGAGGTAACAAAGGAATGGTTGAGGTTTTCAGCAGCAGATGAACTGAGGCAGGGGCAGAGTCAAGTGATGTTACAGGGGTGGATGATGGCGATGGTACAGATATGTGGTTGGAAACTCATCTTCGGGGTCAAACATAACCCCAAAGTTCATTAGGTGGATAGTATGTTTAGTGAGGTGGTCACACCGCAGGTAATGGCTGCATAGGCAGAAAAGGGATGGGTGACCACCAGACGGAGTAGCAGGCGCAGGCAGGTAGTGCAGGAGTCCCCTGTGGCCATCCCCCTCTCAAACAGATATACCGCTTTGGATACTGTTGGGGGGGATGACCTCCCAGGGGAAAGCAGCAACAGCCAAGTTTGTGGCACCATGGAGGGCTCTGCTGCACAGCAGGGGAGGAAAAGGGGTGGAAGAGCTATATTGATAGGGGATTCTATCGTAAGGAGTGCAGATAGGCGTTTCTGTGGCCGCAAACGAGACTCCAGGATGGTATGTTGCCTCCCTGGTGCTAGGGTCAAGGATGTCTCGGAGCAGCTGCAGGACATTCTGAAAGGGGAGGGTGAGCAGCCAGAGGTCGTGGTCCATACTGGTACTAACGACATAGGCAGGAAGAGAGATGAGGTCCTGCAAAGTGAATATAGGGAGTTAGGCAGAAGGTTAAAAAGCAGGACCTCTTGGGTTGTAATCTCAGAATTACTCCCTATGCCACGTGCTAGTGAGGGTAGGAATAGGAGGATAAGGCAAATGAATGCGTGGCTGAAGAGCTGGTGTAGGCGGGAGGGCTTCAGCTACTTGGATCTTTGGGATCTCTTCTAGTGCAGAGGTGAACTGTACAAGAAGGACGGGTTGCATCTGAACTGGAAGGGGACCAATATCCTTGTGGGGAGGTTCACGAGTACTACTCGGGAGGGTTTAAACTAGTCTTGAAGGGGTTGGGACCCAAAGTAGTAGTCTCTCCGATGAGATAGTGCAGGCAAATGTAGAGGTTAAAGCAAGCAAGTCCAGTAGGCAGGCCGGGCAGGACAGGGAGCGTGGAAGGTCTGGTAGGCTAAACTGCATTTACTTTAATGCAAAAACCTTACAGGTAAGGCAGATGAACTCAGAGCATGGATCGGTACATGGGATTGTGATATTATAGCTATTACGGAAACGTGGTTGAGGGATGGGCAGGACTGGCAGCTCAATGTTCCGGGGTACCAATGCTTCCAGCGTGACAGAGGTGGAAGTAAGAGAGGAGGGGGAGTTGCACTATTGATTAGGGAGGCTATCACGGCAGTACTTAGAGAGGATATCCCGGGGGGAATGTCCAGCGAAGCCATATGGGTAAAACTTAGAAATAAGAAAGGGGTGATCACTTTGATGGGATTATACTGTAGGCCCCCCAATAGTCAGAGGGAATTGGAGGAGCATAGATGTAGGGAAATCACAGATAGCTGTAGGAATTATAGGGTTGTAATGGTAGATTTTAACTTCCCTAATATTAGATTAGATTAGAGATACAGCACTGAAACAAGCCCTTCGGCCCGAGTCTGTGCCGAACATCAACCACCCATTTATACTAATCCTATATACCTACCAAACATCCCCACCTGTCCCTATATTTCCCTACCACCTACCTATACTAGTGACAATTTATAATGGCCAATTAACCTGTCAATCTGCAAGTCTTTTGGCTTGTGGGAGGAAACCGGAGCACCCGGAGAAAACCCACGCAGACACAGGGAGAACTTGCAAACTCCGCACAGGCAGTACCCGGAATCGAACCCTGGGTCCCTGGAGCTGTGAGGCTGCAGTGCTAACCACTGCGCCACTGTGTCGCCCATATTGACTGGAACTGCCTTCGTGCTAAGGGATCAGATGGGGAAGAATTTGTTAAGTGTGTCCAGGATAGTTTTCTGAAGCAGTATGTGGATAGAGAAGGGGCTACACTCGACCTCCTCTTAGGAAATGAGCTGGGCAGGTGGTTGATGTGTCAGTGGGGAAGCACTTTGAAGCACTTAGCTTCAAGATAGTTATGGAAAAGGATAGGACTGGTCCTCAGGTTGCAGTCCTAAATTGGGAGAAGGCTAATTTCAATGGCATCAGACAGGAACTCTCAAAAGTTGACTGGGAGAGGCTGTTTACAGGTAAAGGGACGTCTGGCAAGTGGGAGGCTTTTAAAAGTGAGATAGGACGAGTTCAGGGCCCACATATTCCTGTTAGACGGAAGGGCAGGGCTGGCAAGTTTAGGGAACCTTGGTTGACGAGGGATATTGAGGGTCTGGTCAGGACAAAGAAGGAGGCATATGTCAGGTATATGGGCAGCTGGGATCAAGCGAGTCCCTCGAGGAGTATAAGGGATGTAGGAGTACAGTTGAGAAGGAAATTAGGAGGGTGAAAAGGGGCCATAAGATTTCCCTGGCAGATAAGATAAGGAGAATCCTAAAAGATTCTATAAGTATATTAAGAGTAAAAGGGTAGCTAGGGAGAGAGTAGGTCCCCTTGAGGATCAGTGTGGTAATCTATGTGTAGAGCCACGGGAAATGGGCGAGGTCTTTAATGAATACTTCTGGTCTGTATTTACTGTGGAGAAGGTCATGGAAGCTAATGAGTTCAAGGGAGGGAACAGCGATATCCTGGAGCATATCAACATTACAAAGGAGGAGGTGTTGGAGATTTTGAAGCGCATTAAGGCGGATAAATCCCCAGGGCCTGACCAGGTGTATCCTAGGATGCTATGGGAAGCAAGGGAGGAGATTGCTGGGGCCCTGGCAGAGATTTTTGTTTCATCGTCAGCCGTGGGTGAGGTACCGGAAGACTGGAAGATAGCTAATGTTGTGCCTCTATTTAAGAATGGCAGCAGGGATAAGCCAGGGAACAGCAGGCCGGTGAGCCTTACATTAGTGGTGGGAAAGTTATTGGAAGGGATTCTGAGAGACAGGATTTATATGCATTTGGAAAGGCATGGTCTGATTAGAGATAGTCAGCATGGTTTGTGCTTGGGAAATCATGTCTCACGAATTTGATTGAGTTTTTCGAGGAGGTGACCAAGAGGATTGATGAAGGCAGGGCGATGGACGTTGTCGACATGGACTTTAGCAAGGCCTTTGACAAGGTCCCGCATGGTAGGCTGGTCCAGAAGGTTCGAACTCATGGAATCCAGGGTGAGCAAGCAAATTGGATACAAAATTGGCTTGGTGATAGGAGGCGGAGGGTGGTAGTGGAGGGTTGTTTTTCAGATTGGAGGCCGGTGACAAGTGGTATGCCTCAGGAATCGGTGCTGGGCCCTCTGTTGTTTGTCATATATATTAATGACTTGGATGTGAATGTAGGGGGCATAATTAATAAGTTTGCAGATGACACCAACATTGGTGGTATAGTGGACAGTGAAGACGGTTGTCTAAGGTTACAACAGGATATAGATAAACTGGGAAAGTGGGCAAGGGATTGGCAAATGGAATTTAACGCAGACAAGTGTGAAGTAATGCATTTTGGGAAGTTAAACCAGGGCAGGACATATACAGTGAATGGCAGGGCTCTGGGGAGTGTTGTTGAGCAGAGACACCTTGGGGTGCAAGTACATAGTTCCCTGAAAGTGGCAACACAGGTAGACAGGCTGGTGAGGAAGGCGTATGGCATGCTTGCCTTCATCGGCTGAGGCATTGAGTACAAGAGATGGGACGTCATGTTACAGTTGTACATAACTGTTGGTTAGACCGCATTTGGAGTACAGTGTGCAGTTCTGGTTGCCGCACTACAGGAAAGATGTGATTAAGCTAGAGAGGGTGCAGAAAAGATTCACAAGGATGTTGCCTGGTTTGGAGGGCTTGAGTTATAAAGAGAGATTGGATAGGCTGGGTCTGTTTTCCCTGGAGTGAAGGAGGCTGAGAGGGGACATGATAGAAGTATATAAAATTATGAGAGGCATGGATAGGGTACATAGCCAGAGTCTGCTTCCCATGGTAGAGGTGACTAAAACTAGAGGGCATAGATTTAAGGCGAGAGGGTGGAGGTTTGACGGGGATCAAAGGGGTAAACCTTTCGCACAAAGAATAGTGGGTATCTGGAATGAGCTGCCTGAGGAGGTGGTGGAGGCAGGAACAGTGGCGACATTTAAGAGGCATCTGGACAGGTACTTGAATGAGCAAGGCATAGAGGGATATGGAATTAATACAGGCAGGTGGGATTAGTATAGATAGACATTCTGGTCAGCATGGATGCGGTGGGCCGAAGGGCCTGTTTCTATGCTGTACGGCTCTATGACTCTATTACCAGGGGAACAGGGTTTGTGGATATTCTGTTGCAGGACATTTCTGCTCATCCAACATTGGATATTGGACAAGCAGAGTGACAAATCAGAGACAGTTGAGGGGTCCAAGGTGATGGTGGGGAAATGGAGCTGGGCGTCATTGTGCAGGGCATTGGTGAGACCACATCTAGAGCACTGTGTACAGTTTTGGTCTCCTCACTTAAAAAAGGATATAATCGCATTGGAAGCAATTCAGAGATGGTTCACTCAACTGATTTCTGGGATGAGAGGTGATCTTATTGAAACATTTCAGATCCCAAAGGGACTTGACAGGGTGGATGTCGAAATGATGTTGCTCCTTGTGGGAGAGACAAAAACTCGGAGGCACAGTTTAAAAATAAGGGGCCTCCCACTTAAGACAAAGATGAGGAGAACATTTTTCTCTCAGAGGGTCGTGAGTCTGTGGAACTCTTTTCCCTGGAGAGTAGTGGAGGCAGAGTCATTGAATGTTTTTAAAACTTTGGAGTGGAAATGGAGGTTGGGAATGGGGCACAGTGAAGGAAGTTGTCTGGCCAACAGTTTGGTTGGAATATAGGATCGAGGTTGCATGAGGTGGGCCTCATGGATAAGATGAGCTCAGAGAGAGCATTCTAGGAGATGGGATAGACTCATCGCCTTTTCTAGATTTCTAACCCATCTATGTCGTGCCTTCTGACCTTGTGGACTAATTACTTGAGTAACATGATATCGAAACCTAAATCCATCAGAATTTCCATCGGAAGCCGCGTCTGCCGTTTCCTTGAAGAATCCTTGATGCTGTTGAAGCTCAGACAGATTTCTGGTTTCAGAGTGTGCGGGTCATCTTTACAAGCTGTGGGGAAACGACCATCACTGAACAACACAGGAAAAAGCATGGGATGGACAGGGCTTAACTTCTCAGGGTAGAATGATGTGGCCTTCAGAGCAACTTCTGCTGAATGGGTAGTTCTACTGATTTTGAGAACTGCATTTCTGCAACATTTTCCGACATTACAAGAGTGACTATATTTCTAAAGTGCTTTCTTTGGTACAAAGTGCTTTGGGATCTCCTGATGTTGCAAAAGGCGCTTTCAGAATGCATAATATCATAGAATGGGACAGCACAGAAGGAGGCCATTTGGCCCATCGTGCCTGTGCCGGCTCTTTGAAAGAGGTACCCAATGAGGTCCAGTCCCTCTGCACTTTCCCCATCACCCTGCAAATGTTTCCTTTTCGAGTATTCCCTTTTGAAAGTTCCTATTGTATATGTATGTATAGAGATATAGCACTGAAACAGGCCCTTCGGCCCACCGAGTCTGTGCCGACCATCAACCACCCATTTATACTAATTCTACACTAATTCCATATTCCTACCACATCCCCACCTGTCCCTATATTTCCCTACCACCTACCTATACTAGGGGCCATTTATAATGGCCAATTTACCTATCAACCTGCAAGTCTTTGGCATGTGGGAGGAAACCGGAGCACCCGGAGAAAACCCACACAGACACAGGGAGAACTTGCAAACTCCACACAGGTGGTACCCAGAATTGAACCCAGGTCGCTGGAGCTGTGAGGCTGCGGTGCTAACCACTGCGCCACTGTCCTTTCAGGCAGCGCATTCCAGATCACAATAACTCGCTGCGTAAAAGACATTTCCCCTCATCTCCCCTCTGGTACTTTTGCCAAGTACCTTAAATTTAAAAATGGGACATGTTGTTGAAGCTTTTCCTCTTGCACTCATCAGGACAATCCGCAAGAATACCCAATGTAAGGGAAAACAACAACTTATACTGCATGAGTGCTGATTGGTTCTCATGCAGCATAAGTTGTAGTTTTCCCTTATATTGGTTATTCTTGCAGATTGTCCTGATGAGTGCAAGATGAAAAGCTGCGACAACATGTCTCTATTTTCAGCAAAACTCAATTTCTGTACTACTAAACGACTACCTTAAATCTGTCCCCTCTGGTGACCGACCCTCCTGCCACTGGAAACAATTTCTCCTTACTTACTCCATCAAAACCATTCATGATTTTGAACACCTCCATTAAATCTCCGCTTAACCTTCTCAGCTGTAAGAACAGTGCCAGCTTCTCTAGTATCTCCCCAAAGTTCTTTCTTAATGATAGGCCTGTATATTCAACACTGTTTCATTTGTGATTGTACTTCATGCTCTGCTGTGGTGGGGGGTCAAATTATTACCTGTTCCCTGTGGAACGCCATGACTGATAATCCATTTTAACAGGCAGCATTTCAGCAGTGCCTTCCTGGAGAGACGTGGCTGTTGCCAGTTTGCAGTCTCCTTCTTCAGCCCTGCTTCTGGCGTCATGACAGAATTTCGAACCTGGCCGTCTTTGAACTCAGTCCTTTCCTGCAAACAGCAACACAAACAGTCTGCATCAATGGACCTCATATCTTGGATCCTGTGTACAACAGAGATGATTTTCCTGTACTGGCATAGGTCCATTCTAAATGGCTAAGACCTACTGTCAGCTATGGTGCAGTGGGTAACACTCTTTCCCCCAGGGCATTAGGTTTATGTGTTCAATTCTTACTCCAAAGACTTAAGCACAAAAGCTAAGCTGATGCTTCTAGTACAGCAATGAGAAATTAGTATATTGTTAAGAGGTGCCAATTTTCAGATAGGATGTTAAACTAAGACTCTGTTTGCCCTCATGTAAAAGATCCCACAGTCCTATTTTGTAGCAGAGCTTGGGAGTTTGCCCTGGTCGAAATCTATCCTTCAATGAGCATCACTAAAACAGATCAAGTCAATATCACATTGCTGTTTGTGGGAGCTTACTGTGCACAAATTAGCTGCTGCCTTTCCTATATTGCAATGGTGTCTATTCTTCAAAAGTGCTCCATTGGCTGATGCTATATAAATGTAAATTTTTCTTTCCAGTCTTGTAATTGGCTCATATTTCTGGGTTAGCTCCTTATCACCATTAGCCTGAGCCACTGACTCCATCCTTTTCCCTGTCTGAGGCTTAACAGACTATTTGCAACCTTGGTGTCATACTTGACATTTTCCACAATGGCTAATTGGATTGTAGTTTTCTATCTCTTTTTTTCTTTGCTTCCAACTTTCATTTTTAGGAAACCATCCTCTGCTACAATATAATATTCCAGAAAGCCACTTGGTGAAGGATAGAACTGGAGTCAGTCTTTGCACACTTTTGTAAGTATTCATTTGCCAAGTTTCACATTACAAGCATACACCTCCTAACCCAATGCCAACAGTTTCAGTCTGTGTCTATTTATTGGGGCTCAAGTGAATCCCCAGTTCATGGCCATCATCTGTATACAATTAAAGACAATTAATATAATGCCCTGTAGACTGATGCCTGCATGATCTGTGTACCTGGACCCCTAAGACTCTTTGGACTTCACACTGTTCCTAGTTTTCCACCATTTAGAAAGTACTCTGTTCCATCCTTATTCAGTCCAAAGTGGATGACCTCACATTTGCCTACATTGAAACCCATTTTCCAAGGTGTCCATTCACTTAATCCATAACTATTTTGATAATTTTATGCTTTCATCCACACTACTTACAATGCGGTCTATCTTTGTGTCATTGGCAGACTTTCTATCTCATCAAAGTCGTTAACAAATACGGTGAATAGTTGAGGCCCCAATACAGATCATTGCGGAACGTCACTACTCCCATCCTGCCAATGAGAGTACCTGCCCATGATCCCTACTCTCTGTCTCCTGCCGCACAGCTAATTTTGTAACCAGGTCAATAATTTACCTTTGATTCCATGACCTTCAACTTTAGTTAACAGTCTCTTATGAAGGACTTTATCAAATGCCTTCTGGAAGTCCATATAAACAACATCTATAGACAAAGAACAAAGAACAGTACAGCACAGGAGCAGGCCATTCGGCCCTCCAAGCCTGCGCCGATCTTGATGCCTGCCGAAACTAACACCTTCTGCACTTCCGGGGCCCATATCCCTCTATTCCCTTCCTATTCATATATTTGTCAAGATGACTCTTAAACGTCGCTATCATATCTGCTTCCACCACCTCCCCTAGCAGCAAGTTCCAGGCACTCACCACCCTCTGTGTAAAAAACTTGCCGCGCACATCTCCTCTAAACTTTGCCCCTTGCACCTTAAACCTACGTCCCCTAGTAACTGACTCTTCCACCCTGGGAAAAAGCATTCACTCTGTCCATGCCGCTCATAACTTTGTAAACCTCTATCATGTCACCCCTCCACCTCTGTCGTTCCAGTGAAAACAATCCAAGTTTTTCCAACCTCTCCTCATAGCTAATGCCCTCCAGACCAGGCAACATCCTGGTAAACCTCCTCTGTACCCTCTCCAAAGCCTCCACATCCTTCTGGTAGTGTGGCCTAACTAAGGTTCTGTACAGCTGCAACATGACTTGCCAATTTTTATACTCTATGCCCCGACCGATGAAGGCAAGCATGCCGAATGCCTTCTTGACTACCTTATCCACCTGCATTGCCACTTTCAGTGACATTCCCATGTCCACTACTTTAGTGGCCTCTTCAAACAATTCAATCAGGTTCATCAGGCATGACCTACCCTTTACAAATCCATGCTGACTGTTGGGGAATCAGCTGAAAATTTTCAAGGTGTTCATTCACCCAATCTTTAATTATATTCTCTAGTAATTTCCCAACAACAGATGGTCTATAATTTCCTTAATTCCCCATCTTAACTTTCTTAAGTAGTGGAGTGACATACACAATTTTCCAAGCTAAAGTAACACTTCCTGAATTGAGAGAACTTTGGAAGATTATAGTTGAAGCATCTACAATGTTCTCACCTACTTCCTTTAAAACCCTGGGATGGAAACTATCTGGTCCTGGTGAGTTGTCACTCTTTGGTGCCATTAATTTCTTCATTACTGTTATTTTGCTTATGTTAATTTCAGTGATTCCCTGTCCGTGATTCAATGTTAGTTTCCTTAGGATGTCTGACATGATGATCTCTTCATCTACTGTAAATATTGCCACAAAGTAATTGTTCAACATGTCCGCCCTTTCCTTATTTTCATTGACAATATCACCCATCAGTTTTCAAGAGGCCCACATTGCTCCCAACCACCATCTTTTTCTGAATATAACTGTAAAAATTGTTTGTGTTGATTTCTATATCCCTTGCAAATTCCTTTTCTTTCTCTATTTTTTGTATTACTTACGATTTGTTTTGTCACCCTTTACTGTTATTAGTGTCTTTCCCATTCGCCAGTATCTGTACTAGTTTTTGCATTTTTGTATGCTTTTTCTTTCAGTTTTATGCTTAGCTCTTTTGTTGTCCGGCTTTATCTTTTTTGGGAAGTAGAGATTTTTCCCCTTAAGAGTATAAACGGGTTTAGTATCATATTAAAGTCCTTTTTGAACAACTCCCACTGACGTTCTGTCATTTTACCCATTAACAGATTTGTCCAGTTTTTTTGTGGATGGTCTTTGTCTCGTCCCATTCAAGTCAGCCTTATCTAAATCTAGAATCTTCGTAGCTGTTTTGCGTTTCTCCCTTTGAAATACTATGTTGAACTCAATCATATTATGATCATTATAAGAACAGTCTTTGGCTGTTCTGGCTCATTACTAAATTTATTATGGCATGTCCCCTTATTGGTTCTACAACACATAGTTGCAGAAAACTATCTCAGACATACTCAAGAAATTCACTGCCTTTCTGGCACTTGCTAGTTTGCTTGTCCCAATCTATATGTAAGTTATTAAAACCACTCTGCCTTTGCTACAGGTATGGTTGCTAAATTTGCTAATGACACAAAGATAAGTAGGAAATTAACTTGTGAAAAGGACATAAGGAGGCTATAAAGGGATATAGATAGGTTAAGTGAGTGGGCAAAGATCTGGCAAATGGAGTATAATGTGGGAAAGTGTGAAATTGTCCATTTTGGCAGGAAGAATAAAAAAGCATATTATCTAAATGGTGGGAGATTGCAGAGCTCTGAGATGCAGAGGGATCTGGGGTGTCCTAGTGCATGAATCGCGAAAGGTTAGTATGCAGGTACAGCAAGTAATGAGGAAAGCTAATAGAATGTTATCGGTTATCGTGAAGGGAATTGAATACAAAAGTAGGGAGGTTATGCTTCAGTTATAGAGAACAGGAGTACTTCGTACAGTACTGGTTTCTTTATTTAAGGAAGGATGTAAATGCATTGGAGGCAGTACAGAGAAGGTTTACTAGACTAATACCTGGAATGTGCAGGTTGTCTTATAAGGAAAGATTGGACAGGCTAGGCATGTATCTGCTGGAAATTAGAAGAGTAAGAGGCGACTTGATTGAAGCATTTAAGATCCTGAGGGATCTTGACAGGGTGGATGTGGAAAGGATGTTTCCCCTTGTGGGAGAATCTCGAACTAAGGTCACTGTTTAAAAATAAAGGGTCACCCATTTCAGACAGAGATGAGGGGAAATCTTTTCTCTCAGAGGGTCATGAGTCTTTGGAATTCTCTTCCTCAAAAGGCGGTGGAAGCAGAATCTTTGAATATTTTTAAGGCAAAGGTTGATAGATTCTTGATAAGCGAGGGGGTGGAAGGTTATCAGGGGTAGGTGGAAATGTGGAGTAATCAGTTCAGCCGTGAACTTATTGAATGGCTGAGCAGGCTTGAGGGGTCGTATGGCCTACTCCTGCTCCTAATTCATATGTTCATATGTTCGTATATACATGCTTGTCTAATCTCTGTATTTATACAATCTACCACTTCACAGTTGCTCTCAGGTGGTATATATACAACTACAGTCTTAAATCCTTTTCTGTTTCTTAATTCTGCCCACCAAAGTCTCCTCTGCCTGCTTACCTCTTATCCTCTGATCATTAATTTTGGCCTTAACCCCCAAGGGTCCTCATTATCCTCTATCATTTTTCCTATCATTCCTGTAAACGTTAAAACCTGGTATACCTAGGTCCCAGTCCTGACTATCTTACAGCCATGTTTCAATAATGGCTACTATGTCATACCCTCCAATTTGAATTTGTGCCTGCAATTCATTCACTTTGTTTCTAATGTCACACATATCGGAAATGCGATCTAGCAACATTCACAGAATAACTCTGAAGAGTTATGAAAAAATGGACTTTGCCTTTAAAAAATGAAGCTTTATTTTTAAAAGTGAAGAATGGTTCAAAATGGCCACTGAAGAAAAAGGGGATTGGACTTTTGTGTATTCAAACAGTCTGACAAAAGGATAATTCTTCATGGCCAAAAGGCGTTAATGAACCCCATGTTACACATCCTAAAAACATTCCAGAATTGAATGTCTTCTTTTAAAACAAAGGAGGTGTGAAGTAGCCACGTCCTGGGCCATTGTGCGATCACCAAGCGATGGAAACCAGACTGACTCCTAACAGGAGGTGAGAAGTGACACAGTTTTACTTTAAAAGTCAGCCGGGGGCTGGGGGGTGGGAGAGAGAGAGAGAGTGACCCAGAAGGTGAAGCTACTTGTAACAGCTGGCATCCCAGCAAGCCAGAAAGCACATACCCTGCTGAAAAACCTGATATCTACTAACATCCGCAGCACTTAAAGCAGCCAGAAGTACTGCACAAAGAACAGCTAGGCGTTGCGCAAACGACTACTGGCAACACCTATGCAGTCATATTCAGCTGGCCTCAGACACTGGAAACATCAGAGGAATGTATGATGGCATGAAGAGAGCTCTTGGGCCAACCATCAAGAAGATCACCCCCCTCAAATCTAAATCGGGGGACATAATCACTGACCAACGCAAACAGATGGACCGCTGGGTTGAGCACTACCTAGAACTGTACTCCAGGGAGAATGCTGTCACTGAGACTGCCCTCAATGCAGCCCAGCCTCTACCAGTCATGGATGAGCTGGACATACAGCCAACCAAATCGGAACTCAGTGATGCCATTGATTCCCTAGCCAGCGGAAAAGCCCCTGGGAAGGACAGCATTACCCCTGAAATAATCAAGAGTGCCAAGCCTGCTATACTCTCAGCACTACATGAACTGCTATGCCTGTGCTGGGACGAGGGAGCAGTACCCCAGGACATGCGCGATGCCAACATCATCACCCTCTATAAAAACAAAGGTGACCGCGGTGACTGCAACAACTACCGTGGAATCTCCCTGCTCAGCATAGTGGGGAAAGTCTTTGCTCGAGTCGCTCTGAACAGGCTCCAGAAGCTGGCCGAGCGCGTCTACCCTGAGGCACAGTGTGGCTTTCGTGCAGAGAGATCGACTATTGACATGCTGTTCTCCCTTCGTCAGATACAGGAGAAATGCCGTGAACAACAGATGCCCCTCTACATTGCTTTCATTGATCTCACCAAAGCCTTTGACCTCGTCAGCAGACGTGGTCTCTTCAGACTACTAGAAAAGATCGGATGTCCACCAAAGCTACTAAGTATCATCACCTCATTCCATGACAATATGAAAGGCACAATTCAACATGGTGGCTCCTCATCAGAGCCCTTTCCTATCCTGAGTGGTGTGAAACAGGGCTGTGTTCTCGCACCCACACTTTTTGGGATTTTCTTCTCCCTGCTGCTTTCACATGCGTTCAAATCCTCTGAAGAAGGAATTTTCCTCCACACAAGATCAGGGGGCAGGTTGTTCAACCTTGCCCGTCTAAGAGCGAAGTCCAAAGTACGGAAAGTCCTCATCAGAGAACTCCTCTTTGCTGACGATGCTGCTTTAACATCTCACACTGAAGAATGCCTGCAGAGTCTCATCGACAGGTTTGCGTCTGCCTGCAATGAATTTGGCCTAACCATCAGCCTCAAGAAAACGAACATCATGGGGCAGGATGTCAGAAATGCTCCATCCATCAATATTGGCGACCACGCTCTGGAAGTGGTTCAAGAGTTCACCTACCTAGGCTCAACTATCACCAGTAACCTGTCTCTAGATGCAGAAATCAACAAGCGCATGGGTAAGGCTTCCACTGCTATGTCCAGACTGGCCAAGAGAGTGTGGGAAAATGGCGCACTGACACGGAACACAAAAGTCCGAGTGTATCAGGCCTGTGTCCTCAGTACCTTGCTCTACGGCAGCGAGGCCTGGACAACGTATGCCAGCCAAGAGCGACGTCTCAATTCATTCCATCTTCGCTGCCTTCGGAGAATACTTGGCATCAGGTGGCAGGACTATATCTCCAACACAGAAGTCCTTGAAGCGGCCAACACCCCCAGCTTATACACACTACTGAGTCAGCGGCGCTTGAGATGGCTTGGCCAAGTGAGCCGCATGGAAGATGGCAGGATCCCCAAAGACACATTGTACAGCGAGCTCGCCACTGGTATCAGACCCACCGGCCGTCCATGTCTCCGTTATAAAGACGTCTGCAAACGTGACATGAAATCGTGTGACATTGATCACAAGTCAGCATTCGCCAGAGCTGGCGGGCAGCCATAAAGACAGGGCTAAATTGTGGCGAGTCGAAGAGACTTAGTAGTTGGCAGGAAAAAAGACAGAGGCGCAAGGGGAGAGCCAACTGTGCAACAGCCCCAACAAACAAATTTCTCTGCAGCACCTGTGGAAGAGCCTGCCACTCCAGAATTGGCCTTTATAGCCACTCCAGGCGCTGCTTCACAAACCACTGACCACCTCCAGGCGCGTATCCATTGTCTCTCGAGATAAGGAGGCCCAAAAGAAAGAAAGAAAAAAGAACAGTGGACAGAGCTGGCAGTGATCCACCATCTTCAACAAAATCTTCAATCAAGAGAGAAATCTACAATAATTTCAGGCCTGCAACCATCCAGAACTTGAGTCTCAAGAGAATTCAACAGGTTGACCGTAACCTTTCTCCCCCACAAAAAAAATCTTCCTCTTTTCCTTCTCTGTCTGTTTCTTGTGTGTGTGTGAGCGAATGTGTGAGTGGATGCAATTGTGACAATTTCGGGATAAGGCGTATTGATCAATAAACAATTGACTTTCTGTTTTTAAAACCGACAAGAAAACCTGTCGCTGTCTGGTTATTTGAGACCGAGGGGCTAAACTCTAATACAAACACACTTGCTGCAGTCAGATGGGGAGTTGAACAGTGGGAATCACAGACGTCACACCAACTGGCCATAGCACTATATTCCATGTGTTTGCATAAAGAACACTTATCTGAGCTACACAGCCTAACCTAGCCTTCAGCTCTGATGTTTTACTCACACATTTCTTATTTCTCTCTCTTGGTTTAATCATTTTAAATCTTTTTAGTTTTCCCTTTACCTGTGGTGCCGAAAGCACTATTTCTGACTGTTACTCTACCCTCTTCCCTGCCATTTGCTTGTGAACCATTATCTATATTACCTCTTCCTCCTGAGCCCTTCCCTCCCACCACTTTCTTGTGACTGCCCAATTTATCCTTTCCACTAAGACTCTAGTCCCATCCCAGTTCAGATGGAGCATGTCCCACAGTACAGTTCCTTCCTGCCCCAGTACTGCTGACAGTGTCCCACGAAATGGAACTCCTCTTCCCCACACCACTCCTCCAGACACCTGTTCACCCCCCTAATATTCTTACCCCTATGCCAATCTGCATGTAATAACCCAGAGATTATAACCCTTGAGGCTCCGAGTTCCTGGTACTCTCCAAGTAGGACCTCTTGCCTACTCTTCCCTATGTTGTTGGTCCCAACATGAATCACAATGACCAGATCCTCCCCTCTCCAACATCCTTTCAAGCTGGTTCGAGGGTCCTTCAATCTGAAACCAGGCAAGCAACATACCATGTAGGACTCTCGATCCTGCTTGCAAAGGATGCTATCTGTCTCCCTAATTATCAAATCCCCTACAACTACCATATTAGGCTTTCCCTCCTCCTCACTTTGGACAGTCTCCTGCTCCAAGGTATCATGGTCAGCATTCCGGTTGTCCTTCCGATTGTCTTTATCCTTATTCTCACAGTATGCAAGTACATTGTACCTGTTGAATAGGATCAGTTTCTGCAGATCCACGTTCTCGCCTGGATTCCCCTTGCAGTCACAGCAACCCCATTCTGGACCTGCACCTCTCTCTGAGGTGTGGCCAAAGTCTGGTGCAAATTGTTCTCCCACTGCCTTATGTGTCGGAGAGCCTCCAACCCACACTCCGCCTCAATCACCCAGAGCTGCAAATTTTCGCAAGGAGACATCGACTGTAGATGTGTTTGCTTTGGGACAGGCTCCCTGTCCACAAACCCCTCACAGAGTGGGGAGGCAGTGGCATAGTGGTAATTTCACTAGACCAATAATCCAATGCCCAGGTTAATGTTCTGGAGACATGGGTTTGAATCCCATCATGACAGATGGTAAAATTTGACTTCAACTAATAAATCTAGAATTAAAAGCTAGTCTAATGGTGACCATGAAACAATTGTTATAAAAACCCATCTGGTTCACTAACACCCTTTAGAGAAGGAAGTCTGCTGTCCTTACCTGGTCTGGCCTACATGTGACTCCAAACCTACAGCAATGTGGTTGACTCTTAAATGCCATCTGAAATGGCCTAGCAAGCGACTCAGTTGTCAAGGTTAATTAGGAATGGGCAACAAATGCTGGCCTTGCCAGTGACGCCCACATCCCACAAATAAATAAAAAAAAGACTGCAGTCCAGACACACAATCTATATTATTTGCATCTACTTTTTACTTAGTTCGAAGTTTTTTTTTTCTACACACTAACTTGCAGTAAAACACTGGACAAAAATTTTAAACACCTTCTATTTATTAGACAACTATCTAAGCTCACCAGATATAAAATTAAGACTTGTCCCTGATTTGAGCGGGAAAAGAAACATTCACCGGCTTACTCACCAATCAGCTCTTTCCTTTAGGTGTTTTTTTTAAACCTCTCTCCTTGACGCTTGAGCTTTTTTCCCTCCGGGCTGTCCTATTGGGGCCTACTCTCAGGTACTTGCTACCTTACTACTCTCTGCCTCCTCTGCTGCTCCGCTGCCGAACTCTCTCGGCTCCATGCTCCCTTACTTCCGCTCTCCACGATTCTTCTTCAGAAACTGACCGAAATCCGCTACCTCCGTGCCACTGACGTCACGTTTGAATTTCTTTCTCGGTGTTCCACAGTCCGCTCGCGCTCCGACCTTCTGCTCGCGCTGACTCTCTGCCGCTGCTTTTTTGCCTGTTGGCCTCTTGCACTGTTTCTACTCGGGAGCACTCTTTCTGTCCAATGTTAGACACCTCTCCCCATTCCCCTGTCGCATATTCTCTGCTCATTTCCTGGGTCACTCAGTTCTCCCGGTCCTGTACCTCAAACCTCAAGTGTAGCCTCACATACCTTCCATTGAATCCAAGAGTTGTTAAGGGAGGAGCTAGGTGCACATATTACAACAGCAACATCTTGCATATATATTGCGCCTTTAACCTAGTCAACAGGTTCCAAGACGCAATGCCGGAGCATTATCAAACAAACTTTGACACTGAGGCAACAAGGGACTATTAGGGCAGCTGACCAACAGCTCAGCCAAAGGAGGTTTTAAGGAGCTTCTTAAAAGATGAAAGAGAGGCGGAGAGGTTTAGGGAGGGAATTCCAGAGCTTAGGACCCAGGCAGCTGAAGCACTGCCACCAAGGGTGGAGCAATTAAAATCAGGGGATGCGCAAGAGACCAAAATTAGAGGATTTTGGAGGGTTGTAGGGCTGAGGAGATGACAGAGATAGGGAAGCGCGAGGTCATGGAGGGATTTGAAAACAAGGATGAGAATTCAAATATCGCGGGGTTGCTTAACAAGGAACCAATGTAGGTCAGCGAACACAGAGGGTGATAGGTGAATGTTGGGTGATAGGTGCAATATAGGTCATAGGCAGCAGAGTTTTGGATGTTAAGTTTACGGAGGGTAGGATGTGGGAGACCAGCCAGGAGTACATTGGAATAGTCAAGTCTAGAGGGAACAAAGGCATGGATGATGGTTTAAGCAGCAGATGAGCTGAGAGGGGATGGAGTCGGGCGATGTTACAGAGGCGAAAATAGGCGGTCTTAGCGATGGCGCGGAAGATCATCTCGGGGTCAAATATGACACCAAGGTTGCGAACAATTTAGTTCAGCCTCAGACAGTTGTCAGGGAGAGAGATGGAGTCGGTAGCTAGGGAACGGAGTTTGTAACGGGGACTGAAGACAATGGTTTCGGTCTTCCCAATATTTAATTGGAGGAAATTTCTGCTCATTCAGTATTGGATTTCGGACAATAAAAGCAAAATACTGCAGTGGCTGGAAATCTGAAATAAAAACAAAAAGTGCTGGAAAATACTCAGCAAACCTGGCAGCATCTGTGGAGAGAGAAGCAAAGGCAGCGTTTCAGGTGAGTGACCTTTCATCAGAACTGATGAGAGGTCACTCACCTGAAACTTTAATGTTACCTCAAAGGATGTCATTTGTGACTTTGTTAAGAGGCATTTCGGTATAGTGGCAGGGGGAGAAACCTAATTGGAGGGATTCAAACATGGAGTTCCGGGAAAGATGGGGCACGGATTTGGGAGGTTACAACACATTCCAGGACTTTGGAGAGGAAAGGGAGGTTGGAGATGGGGGTGGTATTTTACAAGGAAGGAGGGGTCAAGGGTTGGTTTTTGGAGGAGTGGGGCAATGATGGAAGATTTGAAAGAGTGGGAGACAGTACCTGAGGAGAGAGAACATGGGAGGTCTCCTGCACAAGATGAGCACGAAGAGGGCATGAGGGGAGATAGGAAGGAAACTGGAGAAAGATGTGAGCTCAGGGCTAGGGGACCTTTAGAGGACAATTGGCCTGGCGGGCTAGTGAAACAGTTATATTTCTTACATTGCTTTGAGTCACATACTGCTGTGGCAGGTCGTTCAGGAACTGCTTAGTTCATGAGTTTATTGATCTTGTGAAATAATTATTGCTGATCTATGTGCAGTGATGAAGGATTTATTCAGACTTGACCATCGCACCACTGGAATCACCACAGAACATAGCAGAATAACTCTTGATGGAACCAGTTATCCCCTTTCCCTCAAAAGGGGGAGATTTCCTCTTAAAGAATGCTCTTCCAGCAAATGAGAGAGACTGATGGTGGCAACAGTGTCCCAGTTCTTCAAACTGCATTCACTATTTTCTTTTAACTTGATTTGAATAATCTCTCTCTGCATTTTACAACAGATTGATAGTAAATGAGGCACAGCTATCAGCACATGCAAGATTCCCCTGCACTATTCCACTGCTCTCTTCGCCAACGTCCCACCTTCCAGATTCTGTAAACGTGAACCCACCCAAAGCTCTGCTGCCCCTATCCTAAATCGCACTGAGTCCCGTTCACCTACCACTCCCTGACTTGCTCGCTAACCTACATCAGTTCCCGGTCAAGTAATACCTCAAAGAAAAAATTCTCATCCTCGTTAAGAAATCCTTCATTCCCCCCTCCTTCATCTTTGTATTCTCCCCCAACCCTCCCTACAACCCTCCAAGATATCTGTGCTCATCTAATTCTGTTCCCTCCTGCATTCCTGATTTCCTTCACAACATGATTGGTGGCCATGGCTCAGTTGGTCGCACTCTTAGCTCTAATTCAGAAGGCTTTGTGCGTGGGAAATCATGTCTCATGAATTTGATTGAGTTTTTCTAGGAGGTGACCAAGAGGATTGATGAGGGCAGGGTGATGGACGTTGTCTACATTGACTTTAGCAAGGTCTTTGACAAGGTCCCGCATGGTAGGCTAGTCCAGAAGGTTCCAACACATGGGATCCAGGGTGAGCTAGCCAATTGGATACAAAATTGGCTTGGTGATAGGAGGCAGAGGGTGGTAGTGGAGGGTTGTTTTTCAAATTGGAGGCCGGTGACCACTGGTGTGCCGCAGGGATTGGTGCTGGGCCCTCTGTTGTTTGTCATATAGGGGGCATGATTAGTAAGTTTGCAGGTGACACCAAAATTGGCGGTATAGTGGACAGTGAAGAAGGTTGTCTAAGGTTACAACAGGATATAGATCGACTGGGAAAGTGGGCAAGGGAGTGGCAAATGGAATTTAACGCAGACAAGTGTGAAGTGATGCATTTTGGGAAGTTACACCAGGGCAGGACATATACAGTGAATGGCAGGGCCCTGGGGACTGTTGTTGAGCAGAGACACCTTGGGGGGCAAGTACATAGTTCCCTGAAAGTGGCAACACAGGTAGACAGGGTGGTGAAGAAGGCATATGGCATGCTTGCCTTCATCGGCCGAGGCATTGAGTACAAGAGATGGGACGTCATGTTACAGCTGTACATAACGTTGGTTAGGCCGCATTTGGAGTACTGTGTGCAGTTCTGGTCGCCGCACTACAGGAAAGATGTGATTAAGCTAGAGAGGGTGCAGAAAAGATTCACAAGGATTTTGCCTGGTTTGGAGGGCTTGAGTTATAAAGAGAGATTGGATAGGCTGGGTCGGTTTTCCCTGGAGTGAAGGAGGCTGAAAGGGGACATGATGGAGGTATATAAAATTATGAGAGGCATAGATAGGGTAGATAGCCAGAGTCTGTTTCCCATGGTAGGGGTGACTAAAACTAGAGGGCATAGATTTAAGGTGAGAGGGAGGAGGTTTAAAGGGGATCAAAGGGGTAAATTTTTCACACAAAGAATAGTGGGTATCTGGAATGAGCTGCCTGAGGAGGTGGTGGAGGCAGGAACAGTAGCGACATTTAAGAGGCATCTGGACAGGTACTTGAATGAGCAAGGCATAGAGGGGTATGGAATTAATGCAGGCAGGTGGGATTAGTATAGATAGGCATTATGGTCAGCATGGACGCGATGGGCCGAAGGGCTGTTTCTATGCTGTGCAACTATGACTGTGGGTTCAAGTCCCATTCTGGGTCTCGTGTGCAAAAAAAATCCAGGCCGACACTCCAGTGCAGTACTGAGTGAGTGCTGCACTGTCAGAGGTGCCATTTTTCAGGTCTGACATTAAACAGAGGTCCTGTCTGCCCTCACAGGTAGATGTAAAAGATCCCATGGTACTATTTCAAAGAGCAGGGGAGTTCTCCCCAGTGTCCTGGCCAATATCTTTACCTCAATCATCATCACAATGAGTGATTATCTGGTCATTATCACGTAGCTGTTTGTGGGAGCTTGCTGTGCGCAAATTGGCTGCCGCGTTTCCTACATTACAACAGTGACTACACTGCAAAAGTACTTCATTGGCTGCGAAATGCTTTGTGATGTCCAGTGGTCATGAAAGGCACCATAGAAATGCAAGTCTTTCTTTTGCCTATACCTCAAACTCCAGAATTTTCTCCTCAAACCTCTTCACCTCTTTCCTCCTACAAGACGCACTTGAGAACCTACAGCTTGTTCCAAAACCTCCTTTATATGGCTCGGACTCAAATCTTGTTTGAGAACGCCCCTATGAAGCACCTCGGGATGGTTTGCTACTTTAAAGGTGCTATATAAATACAATTTGTTGTTGTTGTTCCCAGCAACTGTGACAATGTTTCTGTTTTATGGCAAGTTTCACGCCATTGAACGTCTGACGTCCTGCATCTGGAACGGACAAACTACGGAATAGTATGATTGCTAGTTATGGTCAGATGTCAAGGGCTATTGGCACAAAGTTGTTATGATAGTAGAAGGGGAGAAAAAAGCACAAATCGACAAAGAAAGACAGTGAGAGCTGACAGTGGGCAGGCAGAGAGAGAGAGAAGCAGACAGATAAAGATGGAGGGACAGACAAGTACAGAGACACAGTGAGGGAGAAGGAATGGGAGATGGGACAATCATTCTTTGGCAGCAAAGTCTTTTCGACTCTGAAATATAACAATATCACAGTCAGAAGAGTTCCCTGCTGGAACTCAAGCTATATTTAGAACAGAGTGATGACTGGTGAGACTGCAAACGTGAGCAGCTTGTTAACAAAGAATCACTCGCAGAAACAGGCACACCGTTTCTCCATGTAAAAAGAATAATCAGAAGCACAAGGTGAACATAAGCTACAGTCAACCGTATGTTGCACGCGTATTAAAGCAATGGCAACAGGTCATGATAAAATTGCATTACCTGCATCTCGACAAGTTGGATCCTGCTCTTTAATTCACAGCAATTCTAGGCAGCAGCAAGAAGCCTCAGCACAACAGCATCCAGACACTGCCTATGACTCACTGTTTGAACTCACAGTTTCGGCACTGAATCATTACCGAGCTGCATTAGGGGATAGAATCATAGAATCTTGCAGCACAGAAGGAGGCCATTTGTCCCATTATGTCTGTGCTGTCTCTTTGAAAGAACTATCCAATTAGTCCCACTCCCCTGCTCTTTCCCCATTGCCCTGCAAATTTACCCTTTCATTCCCTTTTGAAAGTCACTGTTGAATCTGTTTCCATCACCATTTCAGGCAGTGTGTTCCAGTTCACAAAAACTCGGTGTAAAAAGAATGGTTGCCTTTTGTTCTGTTGCCAATTATCTTATATCTGTGTCCGCTGGTTACTGACCCTTCTGCCACGGAAAAACTTTCCCCTTATTTACTCTGTCAAAACCCCTTATGATTTTGAACACCTCTATCGAATCTCCCCTTAAGCTTCTCTGCTCAAAGGAGAAAAATCCCAGCTTCTCCAGTCTCTCCACATAACTGAAGTCCCTCATTCCCCTGGAACCATTCCTAAATTGTGCAATGTCCAGAATTGAACACAGTACTCCAGCTGGGGCCTAACCAGTGTTTTATAAAGGCTTAAAGTAACTTCCTTTGCTTTTGTGCTGTATGCTAAATCTCACACCAGTCTCTGAGTGCACCGAATCTTATTTCTGTGACTTTAGTCAGAAGCTGTTCTTTATTCAGTGATGTGCCTATTGTAAGTCATTGAGGAGAATTACATGACCTGAGGTACAGATGGCCGCTGTACACTCTGAGACAAACTTCCAAACCCCTCTTACAAATCGGAACCACAGCAATCCCTTGAGACAAAACATAAATCACATAGCACGCTGTCCCTTTAAGAACAGCGCACACCACACAGAGCTGCAACGACTGTGTGACATCCTCGCCACAAACAAAAAGACCCCTCATTCTTGGCACACGCTAAGAGGAGAAAGCCTCATCAAGAGATCAGCAAAATCTTAAAATTAGAGTTAGGCCATTTAGGAGGGAAAAGCAAGATGCAATTTTTCACACAAGTGGAAGTCTGGAACTCTCTCCCTCAAAAGGTTCTGGATGCTGGGGGCAATTGTAAATTGTAATTTTCAAGACTGAGATCGATAGATTTTTGTTTGATAAGGGTATCAAGGAATATGGAGCAAATGTTCTTCTAATATAATTGTCGTTACACTCATATTGGGTGAGAAAGAGTAACGTGGGCCCTTTAAAAACAGAGAGGGGGAATATTGTGAATGAAAATAAGGGAAATGGCAGACTTGTTGAATGATTACTGTGCGTCAGTCTTCACAGTCGAGAAAAGGGATAATATACCTGACATTCCAGGGAAGTTAATAATGAATCAAGGACTTGGAACTCACTAACATTAGCGCAAACAGGAAAACAGTATTGGATAAAAATACTGGCACTAAAATCTGATAAATCTCCAGGATCAGTTGGTTTCCAGCTCAGGGTTTAAATGAAGGAGGTGTGGGAATCGCAGATGTTTCAGCTATGATCCGAAGCTCTCTTGATTCAGTAACTTTAGATTGGAAAATTGCAACTGTAGCTCCATTATTTAAGAGAGAAACCTGAAAATCATAGATCTGTTTGTCTAATATTTATTATGGGGAAATTAATAGAATCTATAATTAAGGACAGAGCAACTGAGCAAGAAACCTCCCAACTGTGTTATTGCTCCTGGCCCTGTTGAGGTGCAACCCATCCAGCTTGTACAGGTCCCACCTTCCCCCAGAACTGATCCCAGAGTCCCAGGAATCTAAAGTTCCCTTCTGCACCGTCTCTCCAGCCATGCATTCATCTGCCCTATCCTCCTATTTCTATACTCACTAGCACATGGAACTGGGAGTAATCTGCAGATTACTACCTTTGTAGTTACCCTTGCGAGTTTCTTCCCTAGCTCCCTAAAGTCTCCCTGCTGGACCTCATCCCTCTTTCTACCTATGTTGCTGTACCGATATTAACCACGACCGTTGGATGTTCACCCTTGCTGCTCAGTGACATCCTTGACCCTGGCACCAGGGAGGCAATGTGGGCTCCTGGAGTCATGTCTGCAGCCGCAGAAACTTCTGTCTGTTCCCCTAACTATTAAATCCCCTATCACGATTGCTTTTCTGTTCTTCCTGCACATCCCCCCGGCAAGGCTGAGCCACCCATGGTGCTGTGGACTTGGTTTTGGCTGCAAACCCCAGATGAACCATCACCCGCACCAGTATTCAGAACGGAGACCAGTATTAAAGAGCGAGATGTACTCAGGGGACTCTTGGCGCTACCTGCTTGGTCCTCCTTGTCTACCTGGCAGTCACCCATTCCCTCTCTGCCTGAACACTCCTGGCTGCGGGGTGACCACCTCCTGATATGTGATGTCCATGTTGCTTTGAGCCTCATGGATGCACTGCAGCAACACCAGCTGATGCTCATACTCCGAAACCCGGAGCCAGAGCTGCTCCAGCTTCCTGTACAAGATCTTATTGAATGGCGGACAAGGCTCGAGGGGCCAAATGGCCTACTCCTGCTCCAGTTCCTTATCCAAAGTCTGAAGTGACGGCATATTTCCCACTAAATGGCAAGCATCGTCTGCCATTGCTGATGGGAATATTTGACCTTTAATATTGGACTGTACTTTTGAATGGAGCCTGTTATCTGAGGAAGAGAAGTGAAAGAAAGCAAAAGGAACTTCCATTTCAATAGCGCCTTTTGTGACCTCAGGACATCCCAAAGCGCTTTACAGCAAATTTTGAACTTTAGTCACTGTAGGAAACGTGACAACCAACTCATGCACAGCAAGCCTCCACAAACAGCAATGTGATAATGACCAGATTATCTGTTTTGGTGATGTTGATTGAGAGATAAATATTGGCCCAGGACACTGGGGAGAACTCCCCTTGCTCTTCTTCAAAATAGTGACATGGGATCTTTTACATCCACCCGAGAGCGCAGACAGGGCCTTGGTTTAATGTCACATCTGAAAGACGCCACCTGCGACAGTGTAGCACCGCCATGGTACTGCACGGGGGGAGGGGGGGGGGTTAGCCTAGATTTTGTGCTCAAGTCTCTGGAGTAGGTCTTGAGCCCACAACCTCTGGACTCAGGTTAGGTACAAGATACTGAGGGCTGGATCTTAGGAAAACCCAGGTGGACCTGCTGCCAGCACCGAAAGCAGGTCCCGAGCCCCCGCAGATGGACGGTGGGACACCCAGCAGGCTTTTGCCAATTGAGAGACTGCCTACCGGACCACCATCCAACTGAGGATGGCAGTCCGCCTCTCAGAGCCGGCGGGGGCGGGAAGTGGCCGTGAGTAGGACAATTAATTGGTTTAACTGGCCGCCCGCCTCCAGTGGCCGGGCAGTCGCGCCGATGCTGCTTCCACCATTGACAAATCCCTCGGCGACGGCGAGATGTCAGGCTCCCCTCTGGCCGACTCCCGCCACCATTTTGTGAGCCCTCCAGCCTCCCAGCCTGTCTCCAGACCCAAGCTATGCCTTTGCCTTGGGATGTAGCTCATGGACACAGGCTCTACAGCAGGAGATGCTGCAGCACGGCGATGGCATTGGAAAAATGAAAACAAACCCAGCACAGTCTTGGTTTGAGCTGTTCGGATGAAGGATCTGGACCTGAAGTGTTGACTTGTTCCTACAGAAGCTGCTTAATCGGTGGAACATAAACAGCATTTGTGGAAATTGTTACAGCTTTGGTTTTAGCTGAGTGCATTCCTGATCGAATTAATAAATAGAAATTAAAACAATCGCGATCCTAAATAGAAAATATTTTATTACTTACAATCAGCATAACTTATTGATACATGTAGAATGTAAGCAGTTACAGTAGCATGTATAGTGTGTGATTCAGCAGCAATCTTGAAGCCTGCACCTGAAGCTCCATCCCATAGGAAGGCTGAGTAGTAAATGAGCACTGTCCCCTCCCAGTGAAGGGAAAATGATGTGCGTCATTCACTAGTGATGGGGGGAATAAACAGAGTTGGGCATGATCCAGCAGAGAGAGAGGCAATCCACATTTCTCATCGTCTACTGTCCTCCACATTAACAATCTGGCTATGTTAAATTGCCTGCCCCCACTAGTGGGCGCTACCTTTGGTCATCTGTGGCAGTGGGGTATATTGCTGGGAGTGTGATTGCATCTCGGCAAATCGCATGCGTACAGCCCCTCCAAGCACTTTTCACACTAGGATTCCGGATCAGGGAATATACCTGTGCGTTTCTGTAGAACACATGTATCTGATTCGCCTTAGTGCAAATACAAAACAGCAACAGCATAACTTAACAAATAAACAGAAACACTGACAGTAATTCCAGAGATTCCCTGGGGATCTGGCACTCTGGCAGTAATTCCTGAGTATCGCCGGGAATCTGGCAGCAATTCCCGAGTATCACTGGAAATCTGGGACACCGGCAGAATTCCCAAGTATCACTGGGAATCTGACAGTAATTCCCAAGTATCAATGGGAATCTGGGATACTGGCAGGAATTCTCAAGTATCACTGGGGATCTGGCAGCAATTCCCACATATCAATGGGAATCTGGGACACTGGCAGGAATTCAGAGAATCACTGGGAATCTGGCAGTAATTCCCGGGTATCAATGGCAATCTGGAACACTGGCAGTATTTCCCAAGTATCACTGGGAATCTGGTAGTAATTCCCACATATCAATGGGAATCTGGGACACTCTCAGAAATTTCCAAGTATCAGTGGGAATCTGGCAGGAATTCTCAAGTATCACTGGGAATCTGGCAGGAATTCTCAAGTATCACTGGGAATCTGGGACTCTAGCAGTAATCCCCAAGTATCACTAGGAATCTGGCAGTAATTCCTGAGTATCGGTAGAAACCTGGGATTCTGGCAGTTGTTCCCAAGTATCACTGGGATTCTGGGACCTCTGGCAGGAATTCCTGAGTATCTGCAGGGACCCAGGACTGTGACAGTAATTCCCATCTAACAGTTAAAACCACAAACCTGGGCACTAATAGACTTGAATAAAACAGCAATACCTGTGCATTGGGGGAACTAATCGCCACACGTCAATAGGACCTGCATTGTGGATCCACTGCCTGTTTATCAACAGAAACCCAGCATTCAGGCACGAGCACATGTTATCATTGGACACGAGAGATTGTGGCAGGCCATTACATATTAAGCAGAAAAGCAGCTCAGCGTGTAACATATCTGTACAAAATATAACCACAATGGTTTATACTGATGAAGCTCAGGGCAGTTGTGTTTCCTCAAAGTGGCGAGGTGTTGGGAAGATATCGATGGAGGTTCTCAGAGTCCCGGTGTGAATCAGAGAGTTGGAGCAGTCGGTGCAGTGTTCCTGTGTTTACAGAAACAGGACAGGGAGTGAAATATTTTTCATGCCACAGCTTCACATCAGTTCACTCCCCCTGAGGCTGACACATTTTCGCCTGTTCTAGCAAGAGTGTATTCTGGAACTATCTATTCCTCTCTTCAGTAAGATGATGGATAGTGTGAACTAGGCTGTGCTAAAATGAGGAATGAAATGGTCACTTAATGTATTTGTCTCTGAATTAAAATCGGAGCTTATTCCATCACAAGACAAAATCAGAAATTACACTGATTTTGAAATTGAACGTTTTGTTCAACAGGCTGACACTTTTAATATTCTTCCCTTTGCCACATCAAGGCTAAACCAGTAATCTGTGCCACTCTGGATTATCTCTATCCAGGGCATTTATGTTAAGCGGAGTCTGCGAGTAACTGGAAACTAATTGAGCAATAAATACATCAAATCTAGAACAAATAAAAGGCATTGAACGGAATATTCTGACCAGCACTCACTGAATGATGCGTTGTACTTACAGGGGTGTGCCCAGGGGGCCATACGTGTTTTGTACCCGAGGAAATTTAAAGTTGGTCATTTCTGAAAACTCAGGACTGCAAAACAGAAGAGGAAAAAAAAGCACAAGATGGAGGGATAAATCGTCACCTGTACGAGTCAATTCTAGTCATTTAAATATCAGCTCAGGTCTCCATCTCTGGGAAAAACCTGGATCACAAACCCATTATTGCTGGAGAAAGTAAAGGGGAGAGGAGAGAGGGAAAGAAAGAAGGAGAGGAGTGAGGGAGAGGGGGAGAAAGAGAGGTGAGAAGGAGAGGAGAGAGGCAAGAGGGAGAGGAGAGAAGGAGGAGAGGGGAGCGGTAATGTCCTTGAACTAGAAATCCAGATACCCAGGCTGATATTCTAGGGAAAAGGGCTCAAATCCCACCACAGCAGATGGTGGAATTTAAATTCAATTAACTAACTAAAAATCTGGAATTGAAAGCTGGTCCCAGTAAATGGTGCCATGAAGCTATCATCGATTGTTGTAAAAACCCTTCTGGTTCACTAATGTCCTGGAGGGAAGGAAATCTGCCATCCTTACCCGGTCTGGCCGACTTGTGACTCCAGACCCACATCAATGTGGTTGACTCTTAACTGCCCTCTGAAATGGCCTTGTCAAGGGCAATTAGGGATGGGCAACAAATGCTGGCCTTGCCAGCGATGCCCACATCCCATGAAAGAATTTCAAAGAAAGGGTGAGAGGGGAGATGAGCGGAGTGGGTGAGAGGGAAGGAGAGGCAGTTGGGGAGAGGAGGAGAGTGTAAGCAGAGTAGAAAGGACAGTTCATACTGATTCTAACTTGAAGGTTTATAGGCACAAGTTTTAACATGTTATGGAAATTCTCAAGAGAGTCCGCATAAGGAACGAGAGATAGATGTCTTGACGTTGGGGTTAGAAGGTGAAAGTCTTGAAAGACATACACCAGATAATGGTAGTGTGGGTTATAAAATGCTTTGAGATGATTGAAGGATTTGCCTGCTTGATCAGGGGCACAAGGCCCTGGGGCGAAATCCCCTCTTCAATGTTAGAGCTTGGTGTGGGGTGCAAGTCATTCATGAAAATTTCAGCATGAACTGCACGTACATTTGCTCTCGGACTGCGATGAAAGATAGACAGTGATTGGAGTCAAGATTGGGGTGATGGGAGAGGGGTTCACTGTGAATGACAACAAGAGGGGAAAAGTTAACAATTACCCCAGAGCACAGCCTTATATGGAGGGGGGGAGATGGATGGGAGGTCACTTGACCCTGCCAGTCGCCTTTAACTATTTCACCCAATGCGACGATGGGTTTTACCTGCTGGTTTTGTTCTTGATGGATCGGTAGTGTTTTGCTGTCTTCACTGCGAAAATGATGCTGGGGATAAGGAAAAGAGTGCACCATCCCAGGCAAAACCAAAAGGCGTTCTGCGGGATAAGGGATAAAAAGGATGAATCAATAGTGGGCACCAATTTAAGTCAGGTTAACAGCCATATTAATTCACCAAACTAATTCAAATTATTCCAACTACTAGCAGTGATATTTCCTGCTTCTCTCTGTTGGCTCAGTTTACTCCTGGACACTTGACGGACACAAATCAGTAATGCAGGCCCCAGGAGATTCGGAAAGGTTAAAACTGACAGTCCGTAGCGGTCAACGCATCTCGCAGCTGGTCTTACCCAAGGATCGGTAATGTAGTCACAAAGTATGACACGGCTATTGTCGAGAAGGATCAGAGCCGGCTGGCAGGACAACAAATTGTCCAGAATCTGCAGAATAACAAATCAGCATTAAAACAAAAGAACGGCTTACTGCTCGTCCCATTCACCCTGCGTGGCACTGACTGCCCAACCCATTGACCCTGAGTGGCACTGACTGCCCAACCCATTGACCCTGCGTGGCACTGACTGCCCAACCCATTCACCCTGCGTGGCACTGACTGCCCAACCCATTGACCCTGCGTGGCACTGACTGCCCAACCCACTGACCCTGCGTGGCACTGACTGCCCGATCCATTGACACTGAGTGGCACTGACTGCCCGATTCACTGACCCTGAGTGGCACTGACTGCCCGATCCATTGACCCTGTGTGACACTGACTGCCCGATTCACTGACCCTGAGTGGCACTGACTGCCCAATCCACTGACTCTGCGTGGCACTGACTGCCCGATCCATTGACACTGAGTGGCACTGACTGCCCGATTCACTGACCCTGAGTGGCACTGACTGCCCGATCCACTGACCCTGCCTGGCACTGACTGCCCGATCCACTGACCCTGAGTGGCACTGACTGCCCGATTCAGTGACCCTGAGTGGCACTGACTGCCCGATCCACTGACCCTGAGTGGCACTGACTGCCCAACCCATTGACCCTGAGTGGCACTGACTGCCCAACCCATTGACCCTGTGTGGCACTGACTGCCCAACCCATTGACCCTGAGTGGCACTGACTGCCCGATCCATTGACCCTGTGTGGCACTGACTGCCCGATCCATTGACCCTGTGTGGCACTGACTGCCCAATCCATTGACCCTGTGTGGCACTGACTGCCCGGTCCATTGACCCTGAGTGGCACTGACTGCCCGATCCACTGACCCTGAGTGGCACTGACTGCCCGATCCATTGACCCTGAGTGGCACTGACTGCCCGATCCATTGACCCTGAGTGGCACTGACTGCCCGATCCATTGACCTGAGTGGCAATGACTGCCTGATCCACTGACCCTGCGTGGCACTGACTGCCCGGTCCATTGACCCTGAGTGGCATTGACTGCCCGATCCACTGACCCTGAGTGGCACTGACTGCCCGATCCATTGACCCTGAGTGGCACTGACTGCCCAACCCATTGACCCTGTGTGGCACTGACTGCCCAACCCATTGACCCTGAGTGGCACTGACTGCCCAACCCATTGACCCTGTGTGGCACTGACTGCCCGATCCACTGACCCTGCGTGGCACTGACTGCCCGATCTACTGACCCTGTGTGGCACTGACTGCCCGATCCACTGACCCTGTGTGGCACTGACTGCCCGATCCACTGACCCTGAGTGGCACTGACTGCCCTATCCACTGACCCTGTGTGACACTGACTGCCCAATCCACTGACCCTGTGTGGCACTGACTGCCTGATCCACTGACCCTGAGTGGCACTGACTGTCCGATCCATTGACCCTGAGTGGCACTGACTGCCCGATCCATTGACCCTGTGTGGCACTGACTGCCCAACCCATTGACCCTGAGTGGCACTGACTGCCCAACCCATTGACCCTGAGTGGCACTGACTGCCCAACCCATTGACCCTGTGTGGCACTGACTGCCCAACCCATTCACCCTGAGTGGCACTGACTGCCCAACCCATTGACCCTGAGTGGCACTGACTGCCCAACCCATTGACCCTGAGTGGCACTGACTGCCCAACCCATTGACCCTGTGTGGCACTGACTGCCCAACCCATTGACCCTGAGTGGCACTGACTGCCCGATCCACTGACCCTGTGTGGCACTGACTGCCCGATCCACTGACCCTGAGTGGCACTGACTGCCCAATCCATTGACCCTGTGTGGCACTGACTGCCCAATCCATTGACCCTGTGTGGCACTGACTGCCCAATCCGTTGACCCTGAGTGGCACTGACTGCCCGATCCACTGACCCTGAGTGGCACTGACTGCCCGATCCATTGACCCTGAGTGGCATTGACTGCCCGATCCATTGACCCTGAGTGGCACTGACTGCCCGATCCATTGACCTGAGTGGCACTGACTGCCCGATCCACTGACCCTGTGTGGCACTGACTGCCCGATCCACTGACCCTGCGTGGCACTGACTGCCCGATCCACTGACCCTGTGTGGCACTGACTGCCCGATCCACTGACCCTGTGTGGCACTGACTGCCCGATCCACTGACCCTGTGTGGCACTGACTGCCCGATCCACTGACCCTGAGTGGCACTGACTGCCCTATCCACTGACCCTGTGTGACACTGACTGCCCAATCCACTGACCCTGTGTGGCACTGACTGCCCGATCCACTGACCCTGAGTGGCACTGACTGCCCGATCCATTGATCCTGAGTGGCACTGACTGCCCGATCCATTGACCCTGTGTGGCACTGACTGCCCAACCCATTGACCCTGTGTGGCACTGACTGCCCAACCCATTGACCCTGAGTGGCACTGACTGCCCAACCCATTGACCCTGTGTGGCACTGACTGCCCAACCCATTGACCCTGAGTGGCACTGACTGCCCAACCCATTGACCCTGTGTGGCACTGACTGCCCGACCCATTGACCCTGAGTGGCACTGACTGCCCGATCCACTGACCCTGTGTGGCACTGACTGCCCGATCCACTGACCCTGCGTGGCACTGACTGCCCGATCCACTGACCCTGAGTGGCACTGACTGCCCTATCCACTGACCCTGTGTGGCACTGACTGCCTGATCCACTGACCCTGAGTGGCACTGACTGCCCGATCTATTGACCCTGAGTGGCACTGACTGCCCGATCCATTGACCTTGTGTGGCACTGACTGCCCAACCCATTGACCCTGTGTGGCACTGACTGCCCAACCCATTGACCCTGAGTGGCACTGACTGCCCAACCCATTGACCCTGTGTGGCACTAACTGCCCAACCCATTGACCCTGTGTGGCACTGACTGCCCAACCCATTGATCCTCAGTGGCACTGACTGCCCAACCCATTGACCCTGTGTGGCACTGACTGCCCAACCCATTGACCCTGAGTGGCACTGACTGCCCAACCCATTGACCCTGTGTGGCACTGACTGCCCAACCCATTGACCCTGAGTGGCACTGACTGACCGATCCACTGACCCTGTGTGGCACTGACTGCCCGATCCACTGACCCTGCGTAGCACTGACTGCCCGATCCACTGACCCTGTGTGGCACTGACTGCACGATCCACTGACCCTGTGTGGCACTGACTGCCCGACCCACTGACCCTGTGTGGCACTGACTGCCCGATCCACTGACCCTGTGTGGCACTGACTGCCCGATCCACTGGCCCTGAGTGGCACTGACTGCCCTATCCACTGACCCTGTGTGACACTGACTGCCCAATCCACTGACCCTGTGTGGCACTGACTGCCTGATCCACTGACCCTGAGTGGCACTGACTGCCCGATCCATTGACCCTGAGTGGCACTGACTGTCCGATCCATTGACCCTGTGTGGCACTGACTGCCCGACCCATTGACCCTGTGTGGCACTGACTGCCCAACCCATTGACCCTGAGTGGCACTGACTGCCCAACCCATTGACCCTGTGTGGCACTGACTGCCCAACCCATTGACCATGTGTGGCACTGACTGCCCAACCCATTGACCCTGAGTGGCACTGACTGCCCAACCCATTGACCCTGTGTGGCACTGACTGCCCAACCCATTGACCCTGTGTGGCACTGACTGCCCAACCCATTGACCCTGAGTGGCACTGGTTGCCCGATCCACTGACCCTGTGTGGCACAGACTGCCCATTCCAACTGTGGTAGACAAGAGAAGCAGTTTTCTAGCACTAAGTAAGTGGTTCTGCCCCTTAAACAGGCCAGTTTGCTCTGATTTTTTTTTTTGCCTGCTCCCTTGAAGATGATCCTGTCCCAGCCTGAAAATCCACAGGGACTTCCATCCCATCCCCACCGTAGCACTGCTGGGAATCTGATGGCAAACTGCAAGGTCGCGCCCGGGATTTGTATTTTCTGGCCAGTCAACCTGCAGCTGCCTCGCACAAGACAAACGACCAGCAAGGGGAGTGGCTCGGAGGGCAGAGACTCCCGATGCCAAGAGGTCCCAAATGCCCCTACTCAGTTCGGGATCGAGGCCTTTACACAATGTGTGATAAGATATACTGTTGTCCAGATGGATGCGAGTGGACCCAACCAGAGTTGACCAAGCACCAGGTGGCTTGACAAGCAATGGTGAGGAGGGTCCTCTATGTTGCTTCACAGCCTGCTGGATAGTGACCAGGAGTGAGAACCCTGGCTGATTTCCCCTCCTCCACCATTTCCAGGCTTCCCCACTGGCATCCTGGCTGAGGTCAGTTAATTCAGTACTCGCACTGCTCCCGATTGCTTCGTGCACCAGTCTTTCACCCACTAAACCCACTGACGATGATACCACTCTCGGAACTCTGTGCCCGAAGCATGCATCAGGGTCTCCAGGCTCAGCTCGTGTACCCATCTGATGCCTCGGAGAGGCATAATTAGACAAGAATGAACGCCAAGCCAAAGGAAGGGTGTCCAAAAGCTTGCTCAAAGAGAAGAAGGCTTTTGAGGAGGGTCTTCGATGAGGAGAGTGAGGTTTGGAGGGTGAGGCCCAGGCAGCTGACGGCATGGATGCCAATGGAGCGGCAAGGGGGAGAGGTCACAAGAGGTCAGAGTTCCGAGGTTTGTCTGTCCATGAACTTACTTCTGTGTTAACGCACATGGCTTTTGCATGTTGTGCGCACAGAACGGTGTTACTGATACTCACTGTTCTCCGGGCCCACTGTAGATACTGATCGAAGTATCCAAGTGCCTTGGTGGTGAGACACTCACGAACCTGAAACAACAAGCACTCTGTTTGAAACAAGCATATTAACATTGCTGCGACAGACAACACATAAAGCTGCCTGCTGACTTAACTCCCCCCTTCATTCTATCATTTCTTCAATGTTCTCTCTTCCTCTGCATCATGGGTTGCCCCCTCTTACTCAGTATCTTTCTCTCTCCTCCTACGAGTCTTATTTTGATTCATTCATGACATGTGTCGCTGGCAAGGCCAGTATTGGTTGTCCATCCCTAATTGCTCTAATTGGGTGGTGAGCCACCTTCTTGAACCTCTGCAGTCCACATGGTAGTTACACCCACAGTGCTGTTAGGGAGAGAGTTTTAGGATTTTGACCCAGCAACAGTAAAGGAACGGCGATATAGTTCCAAGTCAGGATGGCGTGTGGCTTGGAGGGGAACTTGCAGGTGGTGGTGTTCCCATGCGTCTGGTGCCGTTGTCCTGCTAGGTGGTAGAGGTCGCGGGTTTGGAAGATGCTGTCGAAGGAGCCTTGGTGAGTTGCTGCAGTGCATCTTGTACACACTGCTGTGAGCCAATGTTGGAGGGAGTGAATTTAAAGGTGGTGGATGGGGTGCCAATCAAGCAGGCTGCTTTGTCCTGGATGGTCATAGAGTCATACAACATAGAAACAGACCCTTCGGCCCACCGCGTCCATGCCGACCATAATGCCTATCTGTACTAATCCCACCTGCCTGCATTAATTCCATACCCCTCTATGCCTTGCTCATTCAAGTACCCGTCCAGATGCCTCTTAAATGTCGCTACTGTTCCTGCCTCCACCATCTCCTCAGGCAGCTCATTCCAGATACCCACTATTCTTTGTGTGAAACATTTACCCCTTTGATCCCCTTTAAACCTCCTCCCTCTCACCTTAAATCTATGCCCTCTAGTTTTAGTCACCCCTACCATGGGAAACAGACTCTGGCTATCTACCCTATCTCTGCCTCTCATAATTTTATATACCTCTATCATGTCCCCTCTCGGCCTCCTTCACGCCAGGGAAAACAGACCCAGTCTATCCAATCTCTCTTTATCACTCAGGCCCTCCAAACCAGGCAACATCCTTGTGAATCTTTTCTGCACCCTCTCTAGCTTAATCACATCTTTCCTGTAGTGCGGCGACCAGAACTGCACACAGTACTCCAAATGCAGCCTAACCAACGTTATGTACAACTGTAACATGACATCCCAACTCTTGTACTCAATGCTTCGGCCGATGAAGGCAAGCATGCTATATGCCTTCTTCACCACCCTGTCTACCTGTGTTGCCACTTTCAGGGAACTATGTACTTGCACCTCAAGGTCTCTCTGCTCAACAACACTCCCCAGGGCCCTGCCATTCACTGTATATGTCCTGCCCTGGTTTAACTTCCCAAAATGCATCACTTCACACTTGTCTGCGTTAAATTCCATTTGCCAATCCCTTGCCCACTTTCCCAGTTGATCGATATTCTGTTGTAACCTTAGACAACCTTCTTCACTGTCCACTATACCACGAACATCTGGTGTTGAGATTCTTGAGTGTTGTTGGAGCTGCAGCCATCCAGGGCAGTGGAGAGTATTCCATCACACTCCTGACTCATGCCTTGTAGAAGGTGGACAGGCTTTGGGGAATCAGGAGGTGAGTTACTTGCCACAGAATTCCCAGCCTCTGACCTGCTCTTGTAGCCACAGTCTTTATATGGCTGCTCCGTTCAATTTCTGGTCAATGGTAACCCCCAGATTCTGATGGTGGGGGACTCAGTGATCGCAATGCCACTGAACATTAAGGGCAGATGGTTAGATTCTCTCTTGTTGGAGATGGTCATTGCCTGACACTTGTGTGGCGAATGTCACTTGCCACTTATCAGCCTGAGCATAGATGTTGTCCAGGTCTTGCTGTGTTCTCCTTCTTTTCTCTCGCTCTGATTTCCTATCTATATCCACCTTGGTCACTCAATCTCTAACTACTTCTCTGGATCCTGCTATTTTCTGTCGCTGTTTCTCCATCTATCTCCAGATCACTCTGTTTATTTGAGTGCAATTCCACAACTCACATTATTCACCACTGTAAGCGTAGTGGTATTAATTTGGACCTGGGCTGTCTCAGTCTTCTGGATGGTGTTCTGAATTACATTCTGAGAGAAAAAAAAGTCACATGAAATATTTTTTAAAAATTGTCATTTGCTTCAGCCTGATTATACAACTCACAATCTCCCCAGCCCAGCACCTAGCACTTAATCAAAATGGTGCTGTCTCCTATATCCTACCTGGGATCCGGTTTGCGAATTCATCAGGGCAAACCTTTTACAACATTTTAAAATCAGTCCCTCAATAGTTTGAATTTGTGACTCTTAACACCAGTTTAAGTTAAAGTCGTGTTCCAAAATTACCCAGGGTTTACATCACAGAAACAGGCCATTCGACCCAACTGGTCTGTGCATCAGGAAAATTCTAGAATTGAGGGAATGCCTAGGAAGCATTTACAGACATATAAACTGATTTGGAACAGTCAGGATGGATTTATAAAAGGGAATTGGTACCTCAATTGCCTCATGGAGATTTTTGATTGCATAATAAGTAATGCAGCTTAAGGTGAGAATTTGAATGAAGCACATGTTAACATTTTAGCCAGACGATTGACAAGATACCTCCTAAAAATCTAGTTCAGAGAAGGATGAGACATAGTATTGTCAGCAGCTGCGGAGATGAGCTAAATTGTGGCTGGGTAATAGGAATACAGAAGGCGTGGGCGAAAGGAAAGTGTTCTGGATGGAGGTGTGGTGAGCAAAGTCTGCAGGACTTGGTATTTGGACTGGTGATCTTCAACATCTCACCAAACATCATCTGGAAACAGGTACTGAGAGCGTCATCTCAAAGTTTGTAAATGGCATCAAAATAGCCGGAGCTATTGACATAGTGGAGAATGGGAATATCTGAAAATGTGAAATTGTCCATTTTGGCAGGAAGAATAAAAAAGAAGCATATTATCTAAATGGTGAGAGATTGCAGAGCTCTGAGATGCAGAGGAATCTGGGTGTCCTAGTGCATGAATTGCAAAAGGTTAGTATGCAGGTACAGCAAGTAATGAGGAAAGCTAATAGAATGTTTTCATTTATTGCGAGGGTAATTGAATACAAAAGTAGGAAGGTTGTGCTTTAGGACATTGGTGAGACCACATCTGGAGTACTGTGTACAGTACTGGTCTCCTTATTTAAGGAAGGATGTAAATGTGCTGGAAGCAGTTCAGAAAAGGTTTACTGGACGAATACCTGGAGTGGGCGGGTTGTCTTATGAGGAAAAGTTGGACAGGCTGGACTTGTATCCGCTGGAGTTTAGAAGAGTAAGAAGCGACTTGATTGAAACATATAAGATCCTAAGGGATCTTGACAGGGTGGATGTGGAAAGGATGTTTTCTAGAACTAGGGGTCACTGTTTAAAAATAAGGGGTCGCCCATTGAAGGTAGAGATGAGGAGAATTTTTTTCTCCCAGAGGGTTGTGAGTCTTTGAATATTTTTAAGGCAGAAGTAGATAGATTCTTGATAAGCAACTGTATCTCTCTAAGGGGTGGGGGGGGGGGGGGGTGAAAGATTATTGGGGTTCGGCAGAAATGTGGAGTTGAGGTTACAATCGAATCAGCCATGATCTTGTTGAATGGCGGAGCAGGCTCGAGGGGCCGAGTGGCCTACTCTTGCTCCTAATTCATATGTTTGTATATATGAGAACTGTTAGCAGTTCTGTGCACCACACCTTAGGAAGGTTATATTTGCCCTAGAGGGATGACAAAGCTTAAATTATAAAAGGCGTTCAAACAAACTAGGGCTGTATTCCCTGGAATTGAGAAGGTTAAGAGCAATTTGGTCGATATTTTCAAGATATTAAAGGGAGCAGATAGGATAGATTGGGAGAAACTATTTCCATTGGTTGAGGAGGCTCGGACTAAGGGGGAATTGTCTAAAAATTAGAGGCAGATCTTTTGGGTGAAACTAGGAAACACTTCCAAGCAAAAAGGTTGGTAGAAGTTTGGAACTGTCTTCTGCAAACGTTAATTGTTGCGAGATGAATTGTTAATTTTAAAAGTGAGTTTGGTAGATTTTTGTTATCCAAAGATATCAAGAGATAAGGGACAAAGGTGGGTATATGGAGTTAGGTCGCAGATCAACCAAGATCTCACTGAATGGCGGAACAGGATCAAGGGGCTGAACGGCCTCCTCCTGTTCCTAGGAAGAGGACAAGCTACAGGAGGATTCCGAACACTTGGGAAAGTTCAACAGTTAACTGGTAAATTCAGTTTCATGCGGATACATGCAAAGTCAGACAGAACAGGCAGAATCATAGTATGTGGGTGCTTCAATCAAACAGTTAATGCGATGGAATGTAGATCTCACCTTTAGACTGAGGACAGGAAACAACTACAAACCTGTATTGAGGGGGCGAAGGATGTCAAATATTGTAAACTGGTATTCAACTGTGCCTGGAAGATAAACAAACATTTACTCAGGGGTGTAATCTTCAGGTAAAGGTGACCCAGAATATTTTACACAAAATATTAGTAACTCCGTGTGCGAAGCTTGATCTCTATTGGTGAGCTCATACAGTCAGATACACCACAGTAAGAGAGGAAAGGAGATAAGGGTAGAGTAAGATGGAAAATAAAATGAAGGACAGGACAAGGGAGAGTAGCTGTTTATCCCTGTTTATCAGCTTCTCCCATACAGGCCTCCCTATTAGGCATAACTTACTCCCTCTCATTTATGGGGCCTATGTTGTTCCCTGTGCACTCCTGTATGTTGGCTTTCTTCAGACCCAAGTACAAGTCCATCAGCCCGTCCTTCTCTGTGCTCTCTTCCTTTATCATCTCCTCTTGCCTCTTAATCCTCCTTCACCCCATTTTGTTTAACAATGTGGACCACTAGTCTGCCCTCTCAGGTGGATGTGAAAGCTCCCATGGCACTATTACGAAGAAGAGTTCTCCCTGGTGACCTGGCTGATATTGACCCCATTGTCAAGTCTTCTCAACACCTCCAAGGTCCTTTACCATCCACACCTTCCTGTTTATTTCCAAACCCAGACACAAGTGTTCCCTAGTCCTCCGACCAGTTGGTTAACTGCCAACACCTCATGCTCTGGTGAAGCTTTTTTTTTTGATTTGTTCATGGGATGTGGGCATCACTGGCTAGGTCAGCATTTATTGCCCATCCCTAGTTGCCCTTGAGAAGGTGGTGGTGAGCCACCTTCTTGAACCGTTGCAGTCCTTGGGGTGTAGTTACACCCACAGTGCTGTTAGGAAGGGAATTCCAGGATTTTGACCCAGCGACAGTGAAGGAACAGTGATATAGTTCCAAGTCAGGATGGTGTGTGGCTTGGAGGGCAACTTGCAGGCGGTGGTGTTCCCATGCATCTGCTGCTCTTGTCCTTCTAGGTGGTAGAGGTCGCAGGTTTGGAAGGTGCTGTTGAAGGAGCTGTTGAAGGAGCTTTGGTCAGTTGCTGCAGTGCATCTTGTACGCGCTCCTGCCACTGTGCGTCGGTGGTGGAGGGAGTGAATGTTGAAGTTGGTGGATGGGGTGCCAGTCAAGCTGGCTGCTTTGTCCTGGATGGTGTTGAGCTTCTTGAATGTTGTTGGAGCTGCACTCATCCAGGCAAGTGGAGAGTATCCCATCAAACTCCTGACTTGTGTCTTGTTGGACAGTCTTTGGGGAGTCAGGAGGTCAGTTATTTGCTGCAGAATTCCCAGCCTCTGACCTGCTCTTGTAGCCACAATATTTATATGACTGGTCCAGTTCAATTTCGGTCAATGATAACCTCCAGGATGTCGATAGTGGGAGATTCAGCGATCGTAATGCCAATGAACATCAAGGGGTGATGGGTAGATTCTCTCTCGTTTCAGATGGTCATTGCCTGGCACTTGTGTGGCACGAATGTTACTTGCCACTTATCAGCCCAAGCCTGGATATTGTCCTGGTCTTGCTGCATTTCTACACGGACTGCTTCAGTATCTCAGGAGGCGTGAATGGCGCTGAGCATTGTGCAAGCATCAACGGACGTCCCCAGACCTGACCCCAAGGACAAATGCACACCCAAGGCGAGAAGGCCTCCTTCTCTGCTGCGAACTCTGAGGTGATTTTAATTGAACACGCCCATCGCCAAACTGATTGGATTGGGTGCAAATCTGGTTTGACTACCCGACCCCCCCCCCAGATTTTACTCTCCGAGTTAGTTTGCATTTGACGTCGCCCCCTGCACCCCCCCCCACCCCCCCGTTTCTGAGAAATAAACAGGAGCGAAGGAAGAGACAAGCCTCAGAAGTAGAGATAGGAAAGTACGAGATAGGAGAGGGATGAATAGAAACAGAGGAATAGTCTGAAAAAGAGAATGAGCGGTGGGGGAGGGGGTGGGAGAGAGAACAACATAAAAGTGAAGAAGAGAGAGACTGAATTAGAGGAGGGAGAGCAGAGTGACAGAGGTGAAGGAGGGAGAGAGAAATGGAAAGGGAAGCATGATGACAGTGTAAACCTCGCAGTGATTTTTGGTCGGGGCATTACTAACTACACAGCACAAGGGGCAAGCAGGACATTTTGGTGGAACGCCACCCCAAGACATTTCACAATCACTGAGCGGAATTCATTTGTGGGTTACCTTTAGCTCGTTGGATAAATTTGCTATTTTAAAACAGTTATAAATCAACTTATTGATATAACAAAATAGCTTATTGAAATTAGTTTAAATGCAATAACCAGTGCAAAACAAAACCTTGATGTACTCCAATTTAGAACTTATTCCAGGAGAAATCTGAGTAACAAGATCATTGCCAGCATTGCCACAAAATAATCCGTTGATGGTACCCAATCTAGGAACAGCAGAAATATTGACTATTGCTGACACTCTTTAAAAGCTCCTGCCGCACAGTCAAGTCTTATTTAAGACTCACCAGATCTTGTCGCATCTTGCTCACTAGCGTGTTCTGTATTTCTCGCAGTTTCCCAGCTTGCCGAGTTAAATTGCTTCTAATCGTAGCATCAGGCTGTAGGGAGAAAAAAAGAAGCCAAGTTAGTTGTCAGGTTAGCCACCACTAGTAATGGTTGGCTACCATTATTCATGGCTGGCCACATTAGCCATGGTTGGCCACCATTAGCAATGATTGGCTGCTATTAGCAATGGTTGGCCACATTAGTCATGGTTTGCCACCATTAATAATGGTTGGCCACCACTAGCAATGGTTGTTCACCATTGGCAAATGGGCCATTTCTAGCCCAGCGTGATTCCAACAGTGCAGGTGGGTCAATTTTGAATGAATGAATATTAACAAACTGTTCATCACCAGCGAGGCTGATCAGTCTCTGGCAACTGATCAGTGCTGGCCTGTGGTTCAATACCTGGCAGTGGCATCCAATAAGTGGTAGTTGAGCATTGCACTTACCTGGCTGGAGTTTAGAATTTCCAGGATGTTGGCCAGGTCCAGGAGATTTAGTTTCAGAATTGGTTTATTTATCTGTAAAAGTACAGCAATAATGCACAAAAATGTGGAGTTAGAACAAAAAAAAACAGGGCATTAAAGTTGCCTTCAAATGAAATGTGCAAGAAATCCCAAATCATCCATTCTCCACATAACCTCCCCATCTGTCAAAGAGCTAGGACTGACACAATGTGCCGAACAGCTTCCTGTGCGGTATATTTCTCTGTGGATCTGTAACTTCCCTCGCTAGTCTAGGTCTTGGCTGGGGCAGAGATCACGCCATAGTGAAGGTAAGTGAGTCAACAGTTTATGTACACATTCTCAATGTGCTCTCTTGCACTGGTTTCTTATCTCTTATCGGCTCTGTTTTTTTATCCGCCTTTCGCGGATGGCTGCTGGAGGCTTGATGGAGCAGCTGACCTTTACCATCATGTTCGTATGTCGCTATGAGAGTAGTCTAAAACATGGAAGCTGAGGATATCGAGACTGGGAAGGCTATAATACTCCTAATACTGCTAGGCCATTTCAGAGGGAAGTTAAGAGTCAACCACATTGCTGTGGGTCTGGATTCACATGAAGGCCAGGCCAGGTAAGGATGGCTGATTTCCAACCCTGAAGAACATTAGTGAGCCAGATGGGTTTTTACAACAATCGATGACAGTTTCATGGCACCATTACTAAGCTGAGCTTCCAATTCCAGATTTCCTTTTACTCATTAATTGAATTTAAATTCCACCAATTGTCATGTTGGGATTTGAACCTGTGTCGCCAGGGCATAAGCCTGGGCCTCTAGGTCACTAGCTCAGTGGCATTACCACGACACCACCATCTCCCCTAGTAGCAGCCTACAAAAGGGAATTGGATAAATACTTGAAGGAGAACGATTTGCAAGGATATGGAAAAGAGTGGGGGTGGAAGCCGGCCTTGCACAGACTCAATAGGCCGAATGGCCTCCTCATGTGATGTACTATTCTACAGTTTTAGAAACACTAGTGAAAAGTGTCACATCTTGACAGAAGCCCTTGCTCAGAAGTTCAAAGCACATTAAGCTGCACCACTGATGTCCCGTACCTGCTGAATGAGGTTTGTGTAGTTGATGCTTTCAATCCCGCTGTTAGCAGCTGCCAATAGTGTGCTCTTTGCAGTGCTGTCCAGTAAAACGATGCTGCTTAAACTCACATCCAGTTGGGCTGTATTCTGAAGAAAATCTCCTGAGTACTGAAGCAGGGAGACAGCGGCGTCACCTTGGAAACGTTCCCCACAAAAACAAACAGCATTCGCGAGCGAAAGCTGCCCCCCCCCCCCCCCACCCCCACCCCTGTTACAATGAAAAATACCCATGTCCAGTGTAGGAACTAACACCAGGGACACCAATCTTATTCACCGTTGCCAACTATGACCATTCATCACACTAGGTGCTCCACTCCCTTCTGAAATTATGCCCATTCACTCTGGAAACTAACCAAGAGACTGAAAGCCAAGCACGAGATGCTGAGAGGTAGGAGATACGTACTGTGCTCAGGTTTAAGTAGGTGTCCAGGTCCACAGTCTGGTCCAGTGTTAGGATGTCAAACAGCGATTCACCCTTCTCACAGCGTCTGACCAAACAAGGCACAAAACCTGGTCACAATTATGCGGTCTCCAAACGGGAGCATTTTCTGCCGATGTGCTGAGTATTTGGAACAGGAGGCAGCTATTCAGGCCCTCAAGCATGCTCCTACATTCCATCAGATCATGGCTGACGTGCATCCAAACTTCATTACCTTGGTACCCTTACCGAACACAATACTCTCAATCTCTGTCGTGAAACTGGGATCTATGGTCTTTCGGGGGCAGGGGGAGTTCCAGATAGCCACGATGTGTGAAAAGTTTACTACCTTCCCCTGAACTATTTCCTGATATGTTAAGGAGGTGCTCCCTTGTTCGAGATCCCCCCCCCCCCACCAATCTGCCCTGTCGAGTCCCTTCATCATTTAAAACACCCATTATGAGCCAATGTATAATTTTACCTTTTAATGTACAATCACTTTTTTTAACCATGTAATGTTCCTTTATTTCTTTTGTATTAATGAAGGTAGACTGGCCTGTGTGTGTGGAGTCTATCTCGTGGTGGCAACATGGAGCATCGGAGTACCCAGACTGAAGACATCTAATGAACTGTATTGTGGGCTTGAAAACACCAGGCAAGCTGGTCAATTCTGGTTACGACAGCGCCTTGTCAGAATTAGCAAGGTCTGCAAAATTAATTAAAGTGCAAAAGTGCTTACATCCTGGAAGAGATCCAGGCCTTGCTCAAATAAAGCTAAAAAAAATGTCTGTCTATGCCAGGCTGAAGATTGATAACGGTGCTAGCGATAAAGCAAAGAAACTGTCTTTGTTATCTGAAGCAGCGCACCTTGAAACTCCTACATGAGGCCCAAGCCTGTAGCCATATACCTTGTTTTACCAAAAGGATAGTGAGGTAATTGCAGACCAATGAAGGAGTTAAAGACAGGTTTTCCCTTATGTGGAACAGGGCCATCGCAAAAAAAGGTATAAAGAAAGAGCCCACGGAAACATCTTTGCTGCAGTGTTGAGGGTGGTGTGGTCGGCCATCCGGAAGTTGTGCACGGAAGATGCGTCGGTGGATTGACCATCGGGATGGACTCTGATCGCAGCACTGCTAAGCAACCAGTGTTATCGTGAGTACGTACTATAGCTTAGTGGTTTAATAAAGGTGTACCACATCTAATGAAACAATATCCAAGTTGTTGTGTGCCATTGATACCTAGAGTAAAGGCTAGAACCAATTAGACCAGGTAGAGGGTCTTACACCATCAACCGTCTCAACTCAAGTAACACAAACAAGGTTTTTGCAGCCTGTCATAATCAAATCTTTTTTTGGATTGCTTGAGTTCTAGTTTTGGTGACAGGCACTCAAATCCCTTTGCTCCTCTACATAGCCACAATGACTACATTTCAAAAAGACGGAATTCCTTGTCAAGCTTTTTTGGGGCATTTTGAGGTCGTGGAAGGCTATATAGAAATGCAGCTTTCTTTCACAGCTCCTGGTCTCTCCAGAAGAAGAAAGTTTGGCTTTCTTGGATTCTTTGACAGAGGTGTATAAGATTACGGCAGGTTTAGATAAGGTAGACAAAGAAAAGCTTCTCCCACTAACTAATGGTTCAAGGACTAGGGGACACAGATCGAAGGTTTGGACAAGAGTTGCGGGGGGGGTGGGGATGTGCAGAAGAACCTTTTTACGCAGAGGGTGGTAATGACCTGGAACTCGCTGCCTACTAGGGTGGTGGAAGCGGAGACGATCAATGACTTCTAAAGAAAATAGGATGGGCACTTGAGGGAAATAAACTTACAAGACCACAGGGATCGAGCGGGGGAACTGGGACTGACTCGATTGCTCCATGGAGAGCTGGTGCAGACACGATGGGCTGAATGGCCTCCTTCTGTGACGTAAATGGCTCTATGACCTCACACTTCCCCACATTGAATGCCACAATGAAATCACAGAATCATTACAGCCCTTGTCAAAAATTTCTCCATGGCTGATTTCGAGCTGTTAGACTGTAGTCACCTGGTTCCGAAACAACAGCGTGACATTGGCAGCTTGCCGACCAATAGGCGCCATTTCTGAATCTAGAGAGCATTGGGAAATGATGCCTAACGTGTCACAATATCGTCAAGTACCCTGGGAACATGGAAACAAGCCGGGTCTGGGGATTTTTCCCCCTTATCGTTACTGACCTGTGCAGCTCGGAGACGGTGATTGGCTTGTTGAGGTAAGTGGAGAGGTTGAAGGTGCTGTCCTGGGCTGAGAGAGTGTCGATAACCTGCAGAAAATAATCCCAACAAATCCAGCGCAAGTTAATCCAATCTTTCCTGTGCTGAAGGTTCAACCTTCAGCATTCGACCACCTGCCGAACACTGGGTGCACTTCAGCGCATGGGACCCACTGAGGCCGCCCCAGTGGCACATTCCTGACCAGGGTAGAATGTGAGCAGAAGCATTGTACATAGACTGCTTAAGGTTTACCAGCAATGCCGCAAAACGATAGCGAGAGTGAATAATTACACCGAATTTCAGCTCAGAAACAGGCCATTCGGCCCACACTATGCTGGTGTTTATGCTTCACATGAGCCTCCTCCTACCTTACTTCATCTCACCCTATCAGCACATCTTTCTATTCCTTTCTCCCTCATGTGTTCATCTCGCTTCCCCTTAAAGGCATCTATACTATTCACCTCAACGACTCCCTGTGGTAGCAAGTCCCACATTCTCACCACTCTTTGGGTAAGGAAGCTCCTGCTGAATTCCCTATTGGATTTATTGCTGGCTATCTTTTACATATATATGGCTCCTTAGCGATGGACTCCCGGAATATTTTCCACAGTGGACCAGGGTGTTGGGAGAGCATTTATAGAACAATTGATTATAAGATGTAGCATACTACCTTGTCCCTATACAAGAGTGTGGTCAAGACTCAGTTCGAATATGGCAGCCACTTTTGGCCTCCTGACATGCCGGGCGATTTTGAGGCTTTGGAAAGGGTGCAGAGGAGGGACTTATCCCAAGTTGAAGCATCTTAGCTACCAAAATAGGCTAAAAGAGCTGAGACTCTTTACTTTAGAGAAGCATAGACTTCAGGGTGGTTTGATTCATGGTTTATAAGATGGTGAAGGGAATGGATTGTGCTTGGGTAGAGAGTTTGTTGTAATTAAACAGGTTAGAGAGGACCAGGGGCCATATACTGAAGGTGCACAAGGTTAGATCTAGGAAGATATTGGGATGGTTTTTCCCTGGAGAATAGCAGATCTCTGGAATACCAATTCGCTGAATTCCCTTAGGTGATAGCTGGACTTGTTTGTGGCTGTGGCAGAAGCAGAGATCCCCCTTGTACAAAAGGTAAGAACTGTGTCGAATGATCAGGGGAAGAGTGATCTCCAAGACTCGCTTTGATCACCCAACGCGGGTCAGAGAGGAATTTCCCAGATTTTATTTTCCCAAACTGGGAAAAACTGGTTTAAAATCTGTCTTTGCGCCTCTCCCAGGAGATGGCTTCGAGTGGGATGGGGAGTTGATATATTGTGAGGAACAAGCTAATGCAATTATGTGTGGCAGACTGAATGGTCCAGAGTGGCATTGTTGGAAGGTTCATTAGTATCTATGCCAATGAGAGTCTGTGTATCTGTCGTATGCTAGACTCATGAAAGGCCTGAAAGAGTTGGAAACTGGATGTGATGAAATGCCGCTGAGACCCCTGATGCATTCCTCAGCGGACACAGATTGTGCAGCACCCCAGTGAAGCCCAGCAAAAAATGAACAGCAGACTTGCAGGCCTCGTACGCACCTGGTAGATTTCTCCGCTTTCCCAAGGTTTACAGACCAACGTCCGAACGTTCCCTCCCACGAAAAACGTGACAAACACCAGGAGGATGAGCAGCCAGGAGAAGATAAAACTGAACCCGACACCCCTGCAATAGAACAAAACAGGTCAGAGCAGGTGTCGTAAAACTATTAACTGCGTACAGCCACACTCCACCACACAGACGGGCGCACTCCGCCACACAGACACACGAAGTTGATACACTGCTTGCTGATATTGTCAGTCCCTAAATGCGCTTCTAATTCTTAATGAAACTGTCGCTATCTACAGGTACATTCCCTGATGATGCTGAAACTGTTGAACTCACTGCTACAATCCTTACTCTTACTGTTATAAGGCGCGATCGTGCACCTTAGTGTTATGGAAGCTGTCTACACACAGAGGTGCGCAGTCTCTGATACTGAAACTGAGGGACCTGAGGGTGCGTCAATCTTTGAAGGTGGCAAGACATATTGAGAGAGTGGTTAGTAAAGCTTATGGGATCTTGGGCTTCATAAATAGAGGCACTGAGTGCAAAAGCAGGGAAGTTATGCTGAACCTTTTTAAAGCTCTGGTTAGGCCCTAACTGGAGTATTGTGTCCAGTTCTGGTGACCGCACTTTAGGAAGGATGTGCGGGTCCTTGGAGAGGGTGCAGAGGAGATTTACTAGAGTGATTCCAGGGATGGGGAATTTTAACTACAAAGTTAGGTTGGAAAAGCTAGAATTGTTCTCCTTATAACAAAATAGAAGTGTATAAGATTATGACAGGCTTAGATAAGTTAGACAAGGAAAAACTGTTACCATTAACAAATGGTGCAAGGACTAGGTTGAAGTTTTCGGGCAAGAGATGAAGTTTTTTTTACACAGCGGGTGGTAATGACCTGGAACTCTCCGCCTACAAGGTTGGTGGAAGCAGAGACAATCAATGCCTTCAAGAGGCAGTTGGATGGTCACCTGAGAGAAATAGACTTGCAGGGCTACAAGGATCGAGCCAGGGACTGGAACTGACAGCACAGCTCCGTGGAGAGCTGGCATGGACTCAACGGGTCGAATGGCCTCCTTCTGTGCCGTAAAAGACTCTATGGACAGGTGCAATCCATGTCAATACAGAAAATGTCAATATGTTTACACACACACACAGTCCTCACTGATATTAAAAATAGATATGCGTTTCCTCTGGAACTCTTGATAAATACAGGCGCACTGACACTCACACTTTCATTACGTCATAGAGTTACACCGCGCAGAACCGTAAACACCATTACACCCCTGACACAAACACTGTCTTACGCCATCAGAAAGTTGGCTCCAGATTTGGAGCATCCAGTGGCCCTGTAGGGGTCATCCCTCGTAGCGATTCCTGCAGTGCCTAACCCAAGTCCCAGCACGTTGCACGCGATGATTAGGAGAATGATGCAGCACAATACAATGCCCACAATCCACCTGGAATAAGAAACAGAGCATCTTCATTGAAATAGCATCATGGGATCTTTGACTTCCACCTGAGAGGGCAGACAGGGCCTCAGTTTAACATCTCGCCCAAAAAACAGCACCTTCAACAGTGTAACACTGGAGTGCCAGCCCGGATTTTTATATTCAAGCCTCGGGAGTGGGGTTTTGAACCCACAACCTTCAGACTCAGAGACAGGAGTGCTACCCACTAAACCACAGCTAACATCCCACAATTACAGCTACATGGGACAAACTGAGATTGATCGATTTTTGTTGGGCAAGGGCATTAAAGGAGATGGAACGAGGCCAGGTAGATGGAGATTGGCCACATCGACGTAACAGGTTTGAGGGACTGAATGGCCTCCTGCTGTTCCTATGCCAAAAATTAGCATCCTTGGGCAAAGTGGGGGAACAGTAAGAGGAAGAAATACAACTCAGAAAGGCAACACCTTCCTGCATGAATGCATTGATGGCGTTTGTGTACCTGTAGTAATCATACTGCTTCACCGAATTTGACACTTCTGACACCTGCGGGGAATTGAGACTCGTAGTCAGGGATTGGAGGGAATCCGGAATTTGGACCCTCTCAGAGATGGAGGAGATGTTCTTTTCAATGTTTTCTATAGTTATCTTGATGTCTGCAAAAGACAACATGAATAAGTGACGAGCTCAGGAAAATGGGAGGAATTAGCCGGTGAGGCCTGGAACATGTGACGGATCAGCACATTGCTTGGTACTAAGCATCATCCCAGGCTGCCCAGTTCAAGGGTTCTGCACACCCCACCCCGGTCCCTAAGACACACCTACCTGCAATAATCTGCGCGGTTTGATTGGTCACCTGGGCAGGAATTTCATTAAACGAGCGGGAGCCCTGGGCAGAGAGAGAAGACACATTGGCAGTTTATCCATGACGCACACGTAAAGGATCCAATTCATCCCAAAAGTGGGCTACTCACCTGCTCCAGGGAATTATTCAGACTTGCTGGAGAGATGCTCGTTAGTCTAGTTAACACAGTCTGAAGTTCGGTAGGCTGGAGAGAGAGTGTGGAGAGAAATTACTGGGAGAGATTTTCAGAGGCTTTTGATCAACTTCCCCCACAGGAGGTTGGTTAGGAAAATTAAAGCACATGGAATTGGAGGTAATATACAGGCATGGATTAAGTATTGGTTAACAGGCAGAAAACAGAGAGTAGGAAAAAACAGGTCATTCTCGCATTGGCAGGCTGTGAGACTAGTGGGGTACTGCAAGGATCAGTACTTGGGCCCCAACTGTTCACAATATATATCAATGATTTGGATGTGGGGACCAAATGTAATATTTCCAAGTTCGCGGATGACACAAAACTAGGTGGGAATGTGTGTTGCGAAGAAGATGCAAAGCAGCTTCAAGGGGATTTGGACAGACTTAGTGAGTGGGCAAGAACATGACAGATGAAATATAATGTGGAAAATGTGAGGTTATCCACTTTGGTAGGAGGAATGGATGTCCAGAGTATTTCTTAAATGGTAAGAGATTAGAAAGTGTACAAAGTACAAAGGGACCTGGGTGTTCTTAGTCATAAGTCACTGAAAGCTAACATACCGGTGCAGCAATCAATTAGGAAGGCTAATGGTATGTTAGCCTTTATCGCAACAGGATTTGAGTGCAGGAGTAGTGAAGTCTTGCTTCAATTGTATAGAACCTTGGTTAGACCATACCTGGAGTACTGTGTGCAGTTTTGGTCCACTTACCTGAAGAAAGATATTATTGCCATAGAGGGAATGCAATGAAGGTTCACCAGACTTGTTCTCGGGATGGCGGGACTGTCTTATGAAGAGAGATTGGGGAAACTGGGCCTGTATTCTCTGGAGTTGCATCTATTTGAATGCAAGGAGTCTTACAAGTAAGGCAGATGAATTGAGGGCATTGATTAACATTTGGGAATATGATATTATTGCTATTACAGAGACGTGGTTGAGGGAAGGGCAGGACTGGCAGCTCAATATTTCAGGGTATAGAATCTTCAGGCATGACAGGGGAGGATGTAAAAGAGGAGGGGCCATTGCACTGTTAATCAAGGAGTCAATTACTGCAGTAAGGAGGGATGATATCTTCGAAGGTTCCTCAAATGAGGCCATATGGGTGGAACTTAAAAACAAAAAGGGGGCAATCACCTGGCTGGGAGTGTACTACAGGCCTCCTAACAGTCAGGGAGAGATAGAGGAGCAGATAAGGAGGCAAATCTCAGAGAGGTGTAAAAATAATAGGTATTTTCAACGTTCCCAATATCAACTGCGATAGTCTTAGTGCAAAAGGCTTAAAGGGGGCAGTTTTCTTAAAGTGCATACAGGAGATCTTTTTGAGCTAGCACATAGAAAGTCCTACAAGAGAAGGGGCAGCACTGGACCTAATCCTAGGGAATGAAGCCAGAAATGGTAGAAGTGTCATTGGGGGAGCATTTTGGGGATAGTGACCATAACCCTCCAAGATTTAAGGTAGTTATGGAAAAGGACAAAGAGGGACCGGAAATAAAAGTACTGAATTGGAGGACGGCTGATTTCAATATAATAAAACAGGATCTGGCCAAAGTGGATTGGGAGCAGCCACTTGTAGGAAAGTCTGCATCAGAACAAGGGGAGTCATTCAAAAAGGAAATGGTGAGAGTTCAGGATCAACATGTTCCCGTAAAGGTGAAGCATAGGGCCAACAAGTCAGGGGAACCCTGGATGTCAAGGGATATAAAGGATTGGATAAGGAAAAAAAATGAGGCTTATGGCAGATTCAGAGCGCTGAAAACAGCGGAGGTCCTAGAGGAGTATTGAAAGTGTAGGGGGGGGGTATTTAAAAAAGTAATTAGGAGAGCGAAGAGGGGATGTAAAAAAACACTGGCAAGCAAGATAAAGGAAAATCCCAAGGCGATTTAGAAGTATACTAAGGTCAAGAGAATAACCAGGGAAAGAGTAGGGCCCATTAGGGACCAAACTGGCAATGTGTGTGTGGAGCCGGAGGACACAGGTGAGGTTGTAAATGATCACTTTTCATCTGTGTTCACCATTGAGAAGGACGATGTAGGTGTAGAGATCAGGGAGGGGGATTGTGATATACTTGAACAAAATTAGCATTGAAACGGAGGAAGTATTAGCTGTTTTGGCGGGCTGAAAAGTGGATAAATCCCCAGACCCAGATGAGCTGTATCCCAGGCTGTTACGTGAGGCAAGGGAGAAGATAACAGGGGCTCTGACACAAATTTTCAAATCCTCTCTGGCCACAGGAGAGGTACCAGAGGACTGGAGGACTGCAAATGTGGTACCATTATTCAAGAAGGGCAGCAGGGATAAAGCAGGTAATTACAGGCCAGTGAGTCTAACATCAGAGGTAGGGAAACTATGGGAAAAAATTCTGAGGGACAGGATTAATCTCCACTTGGAGAGGCAGGGATTAATCAGGGATAGTCAGCATGGCTTTGTCAGGGGGAGATCGTGTCTAACAAACATAGAATTTTTCGAGGAGGCGACTAGACGTGTATATGAGGGAAAGGCAGTTGATGTAGTCTACATGGACTTCAGTAAGGATATTGATAAGATCCGCATGGGAGATTAGATTTAGATTAGATTAGAGATACAGCACTGAAACAGGCCCTTCGGCCCACCGAGTCTGTGCCGACCATCAACCACCCATTTATACTAATCCTACACTAATCCCATATTCCTACCAAACATCCCCACCTGTCCCTATATTTCCCTACCACCTACCTATACTAGTGACAATTTATAATGGCCAATTTACCTACCAACCTGCAAGTCTTTTGGCTTGTGGGAGAAAACCGGAGCACCCGGAGAAAACCCACGCAGACACAGGGAGAACTTGCAAACTCCACACAGGCAGTACCCGGAATCGAACCCGGGTCCCTGGAGCTGTGAGGCTGCAGTGCTAACCACTGTGCCACTTTGTTTAAGAAGGTAAGAGCCCATGGGATCCAGTGCAATTTAGTAAATTGGATCCAAAATTGGCTTAGTGGCAGGAGGCAGAGGGTGATGGTTGAGGGTTGTATTTGCGTGTGGAAGCCTGTGACCGGTGGTGTACTGCAGGGATCGGTGCTGGGACCCATGCTGTTTGTAGTGTACATTAATGATTTAGACGTGAATATAGAAGGTATGATCAGTAAGTTCACAGATAACACGAAAATTGGTGGTGTCGTAAATAGTGAGGAGGAAAGCCTTAGATTACAGGACGATATAGATGGACTGGTAAGATGGGCGGAGCAGTGGCAAATGGAATTTAATCCTGGGAAGTGTGAGGTGATGCATTTTCGGAGGACTAATAAGGCAAGGGACTATACAATGGATGGTAGAACCCTAGGAAGTACAGAGGGTCAGAGGGACCTTGGTGTGCTTGTCCATAGATTACTGAAGGCAGCAGCACAGGTAGATAAGGTGGTTAGGAAGGCATATGGGATACTTGCCTTTATTAGCCGAGGTATAGAATATAAGAGTGGGGAGGTTATGATGGAGCTGTATAAAATGCTAGTTAGTCCACAGCTGGAGTATTGTGTACAGTTCTGGTCAACGCACGATAGTAAGGATGTGATTGCACTGGAGAGGGTGCAGAGGAGATTCACCAGGATGTTGCCTGGGCTGGAGCATTTCAGTTATGAAGAGAGACTGGATAGGCTAGGGTTGTTTTCCTTAGAGCAGAGAAGGCTGAGGGGAGGCCTGATTGAGCTATACAAAATTATGAGGGGCATAAATAGGATAGATAGGAAGACACTTTTTCCTTTAGTGGAGGGATCAATAACCAGGGGGCATAGATTTAAGGTAAGGGGCAGGAGATTTACAGGGGATTTGAGGAAAACTTTTTTCACCCAGAGGGTGGTTGGAATCTGGAACACACTGCCTGAAGGGGTGGTAGAGGCAAGAACCCTCACAACATTTAAGAAGTATTTAGATGAGCACTTGAAACGCCATAGCATACAAGGCTACAGGCCAAGTGCTGGAAAATGGAATTAGAATAGATAGGTGCTTGATGACTGGCACAGACAAGATGGGCCAAAGGGCCTGTTTCTGTGCTGGATAACTCTATGACTCTAATGAGAGGTGATCTCATTGAAACCTACAAATTACTTAAAGAAATAGACAGGGTAGATGCAGTTAAGATATTTCCCCTGGTTGGGGAGTCTAGAACCAGGGGACACAATTGCAAAATAAGGGTGAAGCCACGAAGGACCGAGATGAGGAGAAATTTCTTTATTCAGAGGGTTGTGAATCTTTGGAATTCTCTACCCCAGAGGGCTGTGGAAGCTCAGTCATTGAGTATGTTTAAAGCAGAGATTGACAGATTTCTAAATACCAATGATATAAAGGGATATGGGGATAGTGTGGGGAAAAAGACATTGAAGTGGATGATCAGCCATGATCATAATGAATGGCAGAGCAGGCTCGATGGACTGAATGGCCTACTCCTGCTCCTATGTCCTGAGATCAACAGATCAAAACCAACAGAGCGTAACTTGTGCCAAATCAAACACCACTGCTGCACCAGGGCCAAGAAATGAGGATGTCACTCTCAATAATAGGGCAAATCTGGAAGAGGAAGAGGTCCACAAAGGGTGAAGAGCAGGCATAGACCTAGTTTGAGGAGTGAAGAACAGAGACAGGCCTAGCTTGAGGAGTGAAGAGCAGCGAGGATACTTGCCTGAAGAGATGGGCTGCAGGGTAACCTGATAGACATCTTCAAAATGATGAAAACTTTTGATACGAGTAGACATAGACTAGTGTTGCCACTTGTGGAGGAGTAAAACATTAGGAGTCATAAAAATAGGAATGTCATGAATAAATCTAATAAGGAGAAGCCTCTTTATCTGGAGAGTGGTTAGAATGTGAAATCCACCACCATAAGGAGTAATTTAGATGAATAGTGTAGATGCATTTAAGGGAAAGCTAGGTAAGTAGATCCATTAGGACAAATTTCCTATTTCTGTATTGCACATTCAATGAAAGAGTTGGAAAGGAGAGATCATTAACATACTCACAAATACGATCCTTGTGGCTCTTTCCTTACCTCGCTGTAATTAATATTGAGCTCCAGGTTATTAACTGCTGTCACATTTGGGCCACAGTTGTTACAATTGGGATTGGTCAGCGTTGCAGTGATGTCAAGCTGGAGGGTCATCAGCTCCTTTGCCAACTGTCGCTGTGTCTCCATCACCGAGGTTTGTGTGGAGTTGATTGTTATCAGATGGTCCTTCACGTTACTAATCTCTGAAGTCAAACAAACAATGCAACTCAGGCCATACATTAACCCGTCCTTCTCCCCCATCCGCCAGTGGAAATTCATGCCCCAATTGGCTGGGGAAATTATTAGAAGACGCCATGAGCAGAATCACAGAATCAAAGAATTGTTACAGCGCAGATAGAGGCCATCTGGCTCATTGTGCCCACACCGGCTGTCCAAAGGAGCAGTTCACCTAGTGTCATTCCCCCGCCTTCTCCCTGTCACCCTGCACATTCTTCCTTTTCAGATAACTATCGAATTCACTTTTGAATGCCTCGATTGAACCTGCCCCCACCCCACACTCTCAGGCAGTGTATTCCAGATCCTAACCACTCACTGTGAAAATGTTTCTCCTCATATTGTTTTTGCTTCTTTTACCAACTACTTTAAATCTGCGCCCTCTCATTCTCAATCCTTTCACGAGTGGGAACAGTTTCTCTCTCTCTACTCTGTCCAGACCCCTCATGATTTTCAATACCTCTATCAAATCACCTCTCAGCCTTCTCTTCTCCAAGGAAAACATCCCAACTTCTCCAATCTGTCTTCATAACTGAAGTTCCTCATCCCTGGAACTATTCTCGTGAATATTTTCTGCACTTTCTCCAATGCCTTCACATCTTGCCGAAAATGCAGCACCCAGAACGAGACGCAATTCTCCAGATGAGGCCGAACTAGTGTCTTATGCAAGTTCAACTCTATGCCCTATTAATAAAGCCCAGGATACTGTATGCTTTATTAACCACTCTCTCAACCTGTCCTGCCACTTTCAATGACTTATGCACAGACATATCCAGGTCCCTCTGCTCCTGCACCCCCTTTATTTTATATTGTCTCTCCGTGTTCTTCCTACCAAAATGTATCACTTCACATTTCTCCACATTGAACACATCTGCCATGACCAGTGTCGTGGTGGGTTGAGACCACCGTAAGTAATGTTGGATACAGACCCCAAGTGCCCTACTCACAACCCAGCCACCAGTCATTTAGCTGGGGCGCAGTTAAAGGGCCAACAGCTCCAATCTGATCATGTGGGAACGGGTCACAGTCTGTACAGACAGAATGTCCCAGTTGGGTTCAATTTGATCGATGAGTTTGCACTGAGACGGTATAAATAGCCAAACCACTGTTCAGGAATGCATAGGTTCATCTCCCAAACTGCGGGTGATCCCTTCCCATATTCCATGACTGGATAGAATCCGTGATTAGCACACGAGCTGTATACACATGAATATGAAAATAATATTGCTTGTGGCAGCAGGAAATCAGCACCGGCCTTCCTGTCAAAACACTTATTTCCAAGGGCAATTGGGAATGGCCAATAAAGATTGGCTTTGCCAGCGAAGACCCACATCCCACCAGTGAATAAAAAAAATATACTTGAGGGTTAATATTTCAAAGAAGTTCCGAGACCAAGTCAGTAACAACATTCCCCCCAGGCAACCCTGCTTAGCAACTGATTACTCTGCTGATTCTGAGGCCAACCTATAATGGTCACAATGTGCAGGGCAGAGTGAAAAAGGAAATTAGGAAAGCAAAGAGGGGACATGAAAAATTATCAAGGAAAACCCAAAGATGTTTTGTCAGTACATTAAAAGCAAGAGGATAACTAAGGAAAGGGTAAGGCCTCTCAGAGATGTATAAGGGAACATCTGCGTGGATGCAGAAGATGTGGGCAGGGTTCTTCATTAGTTTTTTTGTCTGTGTCTTCACAAAGGAGAGGGATGATGCAGACATTGTAGTTAAAGATGAGGAATGTGAAATATTAGATACGATTAGCATAATGAGAGAGGAAGCACTAGAGGGTCTGACATCCTTGAAAGTGGATGAATCGTCATGGCTGGATGGATTGTATCCCAGGTTGTTAAAGGAAGCCAGGGAGGAAATAGTAGATGCTCTGAGGATCATCTTCAAATCCTCACTAGATACAGGCGAGGTACCAGAGGATTGGAGGTCTGCGAATGTTGTACCATTGTTTATTAAGGGTGCGAGGGATAGGCCAAATAATTACAGGTGGGTCAGTCTGACCTCGGTGGTGGGTAAATGCGGCCTGCTCCTTTCACGATTAAATTTGAGGCCATGGCCTTGGAAGGTGGGAACGTGGCAAGGGTGCAAGCGGGCATTCAAACCGGATTAGGATTTACCTTGTACTCTTGCAAACAGCATCGTCAGCACGGGGGAAATGATTGGGTCCAGTGCATCCTTGATCGCAAGCCCGAGTGTTCTCCCAGTTCCTGCAATAAATCAGTACAAGACAACTTTGAGCCAGGTGAATGCTACCAAGGCATGAACAAAAAAGATCCAGCACAGCTCAATTTTACCATAGTAGATACAAGGATTAATGACTCCACAAACTGAGTCAGGGTGTGTAGAATGTGCCCTACACATCAATCAGATAATATAGAGTATACACCAACCTTATCAGAGTTTCCACCATCACTGCATGGTAAGTAAACGACAAAACTATTAATACATGCTGAATTTAAAACAAGTACGCAGTACAGTAAATACTGAATACATACGGATATCAGTGCATACAAAACATGTGCCAAAATTAACAGTGTGCACAAATACCTACCAGATTAAACAAGACCAGCAATTGAATGCCGAATAATCAACAAAAAACAGTACAGCAAAGGAACAGGCCATTTGGCCCTCCAAGCCTGCGCCGATCATGATGCCTGTTTAAACTAAAACCTTCTGCACTTCCGGGGTCCGTATCCCTCTATTCCTATCCTATTCATGTATTTGTCAAGATGCCTCTTAAACGTCACTATCGTACCTGCTTCCACCACCTCCCCCGGCAGCAAGTTCCAGGCACTCACCACCCTCTGTAAAAAACTTGCTTCGCACATCCCCTCTAAACTTTGCCCCTCGCACCTTAAACCTATGTCCACTAGTAACTGACTCTTCCACCCTGGGAAAAAGCTTCTGACTATCCACTCTGTCTATGCCGCTTATAACTTTGTAAACCTCTATCATGTCGCCCCTCCACCTCCGTCGTTCCAGTGAAAACAATCCGAGTTTATCCAACCTCTCCTCATAGCTAATACCCTCCAGACCAGGCAACATATTGGTAAACCTCTTCTGTACCCTCGCCAAAGCCTCCACGTCCTTCTGGTAGTGTGGCGACCAGAATTGCATGCAATATTCTAAGTGTGGCCTAACTAAGGTTCTGTACAGCTGCAGCATGACTTGCCTATTTTTATACTCTATGCCCCAACCGATGAAGGCAAGCATGCCAAATGCCTTCTTGACTATCTTATCCACCTGCGTTGCCACTTTCAGTGACCTGAGGACCTGGATGCCCAGATCTCTCTGCCTGTCAATACTCCTAAGGATTCTGCCATTTACTGTATACTTCCCACCTGCATTAGACCTTCCAAAATACATTACCTCACATTTGTCTGAATTAAACTCCATCTGCCATTTATCCGCTCAAGTCTCCAACCGATCTATATCCTGCTGTATCCTCTGACAATCCTCATCACTATCCGCAACTCCACCAACCTTTGTGTCGTCCGCAAACTTACTAATCAGACCGGCTACATTTTCCTCCAAATCATTTATATATACTACAAACAGCAAAGGTCCCAGCACTGATCCCTGCGGAACACCACTAGTCACATCCCTCCATTCGGAAAAGCACCCTTCCACTGCTACCCTCTGTCTTCTATGACTGAGCCAGTTCTGTATCCATCTTGCCAGCTCCCCTCTGATCCCATGTGACTTCACCTTTTGTACCAGTCTGCCGTGAGGGACCTTGTCAAAGGCTTTACTGAAGTCCATATAGATAACATCCACTGCCCTTCCTTCATCAATCATCTTTGTCACTTCCTCAAAAAACTCAATCAAACCCGAGAGCAGCAATGTGCACCTGAGAGAGCAGCAAACTTGCAAGCTTTTGGTTGTTATGTCAGTGTGTTTGTTTACCTTCTGGAATGAGACAAAGTTAGCCTGCTGCTGAAGAAGTGTCATGGAGGAAGAGACCAGATTCTTGATGGACGTTTAAAGAGTCAAGCCTGCAGAAGTAAAAGAGATTTCCCAAGGAAGGAGAGAAGACCACAACCCAGCTCTAAAAGACCCTGAGCTGTCCACTGTGTCAACTCATCTCGTCACCTCTCTTTGAAGAAAAGCATGGTAAATTAATTCTCAACACCGCCTGAGAAGAACTGTTCTAAAAGATCCCAGTGACCCGTCTATGCGTACTCAAAGGCGAGACTGTATGCCAGTTTTGGAACATAACATATCCCACCTGCTGTTTTCTTCAAGAATGAGCAAGTGTTTGTTTTGTCTGTAACAGAGCTCCGAACAAAAATCCCTTTTATTTTTCCAATTAACCGCTGTATGTATGTGTGTGTGTCTGTGAGTGTAAGGGGCTAAGGTAAAAAAAAGGGAACTTTAAAATTTCAGTCTGTGTGTTGACTTAATTACTGGTTAAGACTTGTTTTGCAGTAAACTGATAATTTAGTTGATCATTCAAGAAATCTGGTTGGTGTGTTTTATTCTAGGAAAAATAGAGTATATGATTGACCTTATCAGTAAGTGGGACATTTATATATATGTTGTGATTTATGGAGAAGTGGGACGAGAATAAACAGTGCACTCCTCCCGCCTCGGTCGCAACAACAATTACCAGGTTATAGAGCATTAAAATTATTTCACACTCACTGTCAAGTTCAGAGAACACCCTGCTCCTCGGGACTGAAAACTGTGCAGCAATTTTGGGCACGCTCTGAAATTGGGGGAAAAAAATGGTCAAGGAAATTATGAGCTGCAGTGACGTGGTATTAAAGCTCAGATACAACGGCAAATCTGTATAAAACTTAGTAAGACCACAGTTACAATATTATTAGTTGTTTGGTAGTACAGAACTTGAGTATTGCTGAAAATAGAGACATTTTGTCGAAGCTTTTCATCTTGCACTCATCAGGACAATTTGCAAGAATACCAATGTAAGGGAAAGCAACAAATTTACACTGTATCTCTTTTCATACGGTATAAATTTATTGCTTTCTCTTACATTAGTATTCTTGCGATTTGTCTTGTTGAGTGCAAGACGAAAAGTTTCGACAAAATGTCTCTATGTTCAGCAATACTCAAGTTACAATATTATGTGCAGTTTCGACTCCACTGTTGCATGTTGAGAGACAATGGAGAAGATATAGCATATTTATGACAATGCTGCTTGATATGAGGAAATAAAAAGACTTGAAAAACTGGACTGTCTTCATGGAGCTCATGGAGTGATCAGTTAGAGATGGGTAAAATGATGAAGAAATGGGAGTGAGGGAGGAAGGAACAGACTGTTTCCAGTGATTGAGGGGTCTTAAAGAGACATAGATACAAGATTAAATGTATGAGATTTAGGACCACAGATTATTTTTACACAGACGATTGCGTGGCCGTGGGATTCAGTGATTGATGCTGAAACCATGTAAACATTTCAGAATAGATGAGGTGGGTGTTTGAGGAATTTAACTGTCCCCCTTGTGGAGAATAAACTCCAACAGGAACTGAAAGGTTGATTCCCCGCGTTGTGATTTCTCGGCGATTATCAAGCCGCTGTTAACTCTCACCTCCACGATATTCTTGATATAGGATGTCACATTTGTAATTGTGGCATTAACCGCTTTCACACTTGGTTCTGTTGCATCCGTCACCTTTTGATTGGCTGTAAACGCGCAGGCGACTCCTGCCCTAAACAACAATTGTCAGAAAACATCAGTGAGACATAGGGGAGGCGGTGACATCGTGGTAATGTCACTGAACTAGTAACCAGAGGCCCAGGCTAATGCTCTGGGTGCATGAGTTCAAATCCCACCACAACAGAAGGTGAAATTTGAATTCAGTTAATAAAATCTGCAATTAATAAAGCTAGTCTAATGGTGACCATGAAACCAATGTTGTAAAAACCCATCTGGTTCACTAATGTGCTTTCGGGAAAGAAATCTGCCAACCTCACCTGGTCTGGCCTACATGTGACTCCGGACCTACAGCAATGTGGTTGACTTTTAAATGGCCACTTTGTTCCAGCTCGACCAACTCAAAACGTACCTAACCGTAGTCACCAGCCTGCTTAATCTTCAACCCAACCACATGGCATGCCCATGTACCTGCTTATCCAACAAAGTGCCAGCCACCAACCCACCTCCCGACCTACTCATCGACTTCCAAACTGGCTTACCGCCTGTTTAAACGGCCATCATGCTACTTACCCCTTACCATACTTACCTGCCAATTCACCAACCCAGCTACCAGTCCACATGCGAAGCTACCAAACTGAATCACTCTCCTGCCCTGCGTACTCCCCACACTATGTCCGATTACCAGTCCCCCCCCCCAAGTTACCCTGAATCCCTTCACGTCACCTCTGACAGACTCACAGTATAATAAGAGTGGTCATCAGGAGGAATATGGCGAGTGTGTTGCGCTGGCAGTCAGTGGTCTTAGTGCGTTCCTTCACCTTCCCTCCGCACTTCTTGCAGCAGCGACAGCAACAGAAGAACAGCCCCACTAGGGGCATCAGGACGAAGAAAAGCACCCCGATGATGAACGAGACGAGGTAGCCAGCTTCGTAGCGCACCACCTGGAGCAGAGAAAGCAGAGTGAGGCGGCGGAGAAACACGTAGCGGCCTTTCCATTTCATGCTAAGGGGCAGAGAACATAACGGCAAGACGAACAGCGGTCTTACATTGGAAAGATGCACCCTTGCTTAGTGCGATCGGTGGCAGGGATACTACAAGCTGTGCGCTCATTCACCATCCAATCAACATAACATAGAAACACCAACAATTTATGGCAGGGGAGGAGGCCATTTGGCCCATTGCGCCAAGTTGGAATACTGTACCTGGTGCTCTTTCACTCTGAGAGCGAGAGGAAGGAATAGACCTGAAGGAGCTTGAGACCTGAGGGGAGAGAGAAAGACATGGACAAGACGCAGAGTAGAGGGAGATCTGAGAGGAAGAACAAGACTTGAGGGAGAGGGAGGCTAAAGAGAGAAAGACTTGCATATCCACTGTGCCTTTCTTGACTACAGGATATCTCAAAGTGCTTTACAGCCAGAGAAGCTTTTGCCACTGTTGTAATGTGGAAAACTCAGCAAACAGCAATGCAACGAATGATGGTGTTTGAGGGATAAATAAATATTGACCAGGGAGAACGCCCTATCCTCTTCCAGGAGTGCCCTGGGATCTTTTACTCCACCTGAGAGGGGAGGAAGGGCCTCAGTTTAACATTTCATCCAGAAGATGGCACCTCAGAGATTGCAACACTCTCTTTGTACCACCGTAGAGCATCACATGGGAGATAGTGGTCTAGTGGTAATGTCACTGAGCTACTAATCTAAGAGCGTGGGCTCAAATCCCACCATGGCAGCTGGTGAAATTTAAATTCTATTAATTTACAAATTTAATTCACAAAAATCTAGCTTTGAAAGCTAGTGTCAGTAATGGTGCCATGCAGCTATCATCAATTGTCGTAGAAATCTATCTAGTTGACTAGTGCCCTTTAGGGGAAGGAAATCTGCCATCCTTTCCTGGTCTGGCCCTCATGTGACTTCTGACCCACAGCAACATGGTTGACTCTTAACTGCCCTTTGAAAGGGCCAAGCAAGCCACTCAGTTCGAGGGCAATTAGTGATGGGCAACAAATGATGCCCTCATCCCATGAAAGAATTTTTTAAAAACATGCTCAAGTCCCTGGAGCGAGACTTGAACTCACAACCTTCTAACTCGGAGGCAAAGAATGCTACCCACCAGCACTTCAGCTCAGTGCTGGTGAGACTGGAGTTAAAGGTAGATTCCAAGGGAAGAGAAAACAATGGAATTCAGTACATTACCACCAACTCAATATATTCCCGATCCTCACCTCCTTTGCCTCAAAGGTCTGATCCTTCTGTAGCTGCTGAATAATACCTGAGAAGAAAACAGAGCAAAAATTGAAAACAAATACACTCTAGACAGATGTTGGCGCATACGAACCACAGTAAGGATTCAGCTCGAGTTCTCTTACAACAGATAAAGGATAGCCTCGTGATTCAGGAGGGCTGGACCATTTCTGATATAGAGTGAGCCAATCCTGCTGGACAGAAAGGCCAAGAGAATTCCTGATAGGGGAGACAGTGTTTGATTTCACACTTGGATTATCATAGAGATCCTGGCTGTGTTCCCTGGAAGAAATATTAGCTCTGTCGACAATAGACAGTTAAGAGGGGAGCTGATAGAGGCATTCAAAGTCGTGAACTGTTTAGATAGAGTAAATAAGGAGAGACTGTTTCCAGTGGCAGGAGGGTTAGTAATCAGAGGACACAGATTTAAGGCGATTGGTTAAAAACAAAAGAGGTGAGACAGGGAGAATTTTCTTTTTACACAGTGAATTGTTGCGATCTGGAACACACTGCCTGAAAGGGTGATGGAAGCAGCTTCAAGAGTAACTTTCAAAGGAAAATTGGATAAATACTCGAAGGGGAAAAAAAATTACAGGGCTACGGGGAATGAGCAGGGGAGTGGGACCAATTGTAGAGCTCTTTCAAAGAGCCAACACAGGCATGCTGGGCTGAATGGCCTCCCTCCTTGCTGTATCATAGTATGATTCAAAGAGCTGATGTAACATCTGTACACTCTCAGTATTATTTGGGCTTTTGGGAAGAATAGTTTTTTTTTTAATTATACAGTAACAAGTGCTCTTGTAGTAATAAACACCAGTTGCCTAAGCCTAGAGAAGACAGTCGAAGGCTGGAAGTAGGTAAGGCTTAGTTAGATTTTATATATCGCAAGCTTAAGCTACATTGGAGCTTTGGCATAAAATAAGAGAGACTTAGGTTAAGAAGTGAAGTGCCAAAGATGAGGCAACATCTGGAACAGATGCTTGTTATACCTTCAAGCCTCTTGTAAAATTCTAATCAAGCATTTGGGGCCCAAACACCACCATATCCCACTGGTTAGTCCACCGTTCAAGGCCTAGACAGAACACACATGATCCATGGGTGACCCACCAACAACACTTAAGAAAAGAACATTGTGATATTTGCACAAGTGCCTGACACAGATGCTCCATCGTCTACAATGTCCTCGATCATGCTGTTCACAAAGACAATAAATAGGAAGACTGACAGTGATTGCCTCATTTCTCTTTTGAGAGTGTGGCTCCCTGATATGGGGAAAGCAAACTGATGGAGTTAAAGTTACACACAGGGAAGGTGCTGGCCATTCTTTCCAAGAGCTACGTTTTTACCAGCCTAGATTGCTATAAAGGTCCCATGTGAACTGAGGCTGGGGCTGAAGCACTGTTAGGACAGTATGGAGATCACTTTACTCTGTATCTAACCCTTTTTTTTCTTTCTTTTTACTCTTTTCCTTTTCTAACCCGGTTTTATTTTGGGGTGGGGGGGTGAACAGTGTAGGGGGAACTTTACTCTGTATCTAACCTCGTGCTGTACCTGTCCTGGGAGTGTTTGATGGGGACAGTGTAGAGAGAGCTTTACTCTGTATCTAACCCGTGCTGTACCTGTCCTGGGCGTGTTTGATGGGGACAGTGTAGAGAGAGCTTTACTCTGTATCTAACCCGTGCTGTACCTGTCCTGGGCGTGTTTGATGGGGACAGTGTAGAGAGAGCTTTACTCTGTATCTAACCCGCGCTGTACCTGCCTTGGGAGTGTTTGATGCTGATACTGGGAATGTAACAGCAATGTATCCCATTAATTCGCCATTAAATAACTCATTTGATAAGCACAAACATTTACAAAAGAACTTGTGTGTAATTCAGCAGAATCAGGTTCAGTCCTTCAGTCATCGGTTTTAGATCAAACAGGTTAAGAGGGGGGTTAAAATGTAGAGGACTAACTTCCGTGCACAGTGAAACAGGGCCCAATGTGAACTATCCTCACCCTGCAAGCGGTCCTGGGCCAAAAGGAAAGTCTTAATATTTCACTTTAACTTTCTTGGAGGACCGGGAATAGCAGAAGTGCCCTCAGCCGGAAGACTTGCTTGCCATCCCTTTCTCCTAACCTTGGATAGATCCTTTCCCCAGGTCCCTGCCCTGAGCCTCCCTCCCCTTCACTTGGGCTCCTGGATATAGCCTTCTGTCGCTGGAGGCCCAACCAAGCCTGCCCACCAGGTTGTCCAGTTGGCTGCTTGTCAGGCGGAAATCTCGATAGATTTTTATTTTAAGATCAGTTAAGGAGCATGAGCACTTAACTGAAGAGGGAGGACGTTCCCTCTTGAGAAACAAAGTGTCATTTCACCTGTGTGAATCAGTGTAGCGCTGATCTGTGACTGTAGAGCTAGACTATTTCCGTGAGATGTTGGGCTCGAAATTCGGCTGCGTAGTGCCCTGTTTTTCAGCGTTACGGGTGCCATATTGTGCCCGAGATATGCCCAAACTATCGGCCCATCTCCAACCTCCTTTTCCTTGCCAAAGTCCGTGAACGTCGCCTCCCAAATTTGTGCCCATCTTTCCAGGAACTCCATGTTTGAATCCCTCCAGTCAGGTTTCCGCCCCTACTACAGTACCAAAACGGCTCTTATCAAAGTTACCAATGACATCCTATGTGACTCTGGTAAACTATGCATCATCCTCCACGCCCTGTCTGCATCCTTTGACACGGTTGACCACACCATCCTCTGCCAGGGCCTCTCCAGTGTCGTCCAGCTGGGTGAGACTGCTCTCACCTGGTTCCATCCTTATCTATCTAATCGTAGCTATAGAATCATCTGCAATGACTTCTCTTCCTGCTCCTGCACATTTACCTCTGGTGTCCCGCAAGACACCCCTTTAAGACGGCCTTAAAAGCTCCCTCTTTGACTGAGCTTGTGGTCAAGTGCCCTAATATCGCCCTGCGCGACTTGGCATCAAATTTTGCTTGATAACGCTCCTATGGAGCGTCTTGGGACATTTTATTACATCAAAGGTGCTATATAAAAACAAGTTGTTGTTGTTGGTTGTGCTACTTCAAGTGTGTGTGTGTTTAAGTAGTATTGGATGCAGCATAGACTGAATAAACCAATGAACACTTGACCTCTATGTCTCAAGATCCATATTATTGCTGACTCATATGAGTATACAAAATTTATAAGCGTGAAGAGATAGCCATTCCATCACACCCACCCCACACTCATGACAACACTTCCTCCATCCTCCCACACAACCGCCCCTGCCAAACCAATAGACGGAACAACTCATCACAAATAAAAGCCATCCTCCAACAATCAAACGGAGGACTTTCCATGCATAAACAATGAGTCCAACCTGTTGGAAAGGGATTTGGCTGCACTGCATCCAGGTAGCGATTCACCATATTGTATAAAGGCTCAAGTGAGCCAGCATCTCCGTTCAACCTGCCAAAGCCGTGTTCCAGCACATTTTGGAACTGAAGTCTGCCCGCCGTGCAATTCTGAGAAGCAGCATGTTGTGGATTGAGGAAAGTTACAGCCAGCACGAAGAAGAGGGCCATTCCTTCCCTGTGCATCTCCCACTGATCTGGGACCAGAGTTACGCAGTCGCTGTGATCCTGTTGAGTGAAATAAGGGCACAATCATTCCTCTTTGAACCCAACGATTTGTTACTAAAAGGCAGCAAGCTTCCCTTTCTAGCTTTGCTGACGCAGAGCTTCAAAACATGCCAACATACAAATTAGGAGCAGGAGTAGGCCACTCGGCCCCTCGAGCCTGCTCCGCCATTCAGTATCATGGCTGATCTGATTGTGACCTCAACTCCACATTCCTGCCTACCCCCAATAACATTTCACCCCCTCACCTTTCATGAATCTATCTCCCTCTGCCTTAAAAATATTCTGCATTCTGTTTCCACAGCCTTTTGAGGAAGAGAGTTCCAAAGGCTCACCGCCCTCAGCAAAAATATTTCTCCTCATCTCCGTCTTAAATGGGCAACCCCTTATTTTTAAACAGTGACCCCGAGTTCTAGATTCTCCCACAACAGGAAACATCCTTTCCACATCCACCCTGTCAAGATCCCTCAGGATCTTAAATGTTTCAATAAAGTCACCTCTTACTCTTCTAAACTCCAGCGGATACAAGTCCAGCCTGTCCAACCTTTCCTCATAAGACAACCTGCCCATTCCAGGTAATAGTCGAGTAAACATTCTCTGTACTGCTTCCAACACATTTACATCCTTCATTAAATAAGGAGACCAATACTGTACACAGTACTCCAGATGTGGTCTCACCAATGCCCTGTATAACTGAAGCATAACCTCCCTACTTTTGTATTCAATTCCCCTCACAATAAACGATAACATTCTATTAGCTTTCCTCATTACTTGCTGTACCTGCAGACTAGCCTTTTGCGATTCATACACTACGACACCCAGATCCCTCTGCATCTCAGAGCTCTGTAATCTCTCACCGTTTAGATAATGTGTTTTTATTCTTCCTGCCCATGACAATTTCACATTTTTCCACATTTTACTCCAATTTCCAGATCTTTGCCCACTCACTTAACCGATTTGGAATTATCGGGAATTCAGGAATGTGTCCTCCATTGATTGCCATCCCTTACAATTCCCTCCGACAAAGGGATGGGAATCAATGGAAGACACATTCCTGAATTCCCGATAAACAGTCGCAGCGTGCAAAGCTCTACATTAGAACCTCTGAGGAGGAAAATTTACCCCATGCTTTCTATCCCATTCCAGCTGTAGAATAACGTGACCGAGGAAACATGTCAAATCCTGTCGGTGGTTGGCATACACGAGTAGTGCTCAAACTTAACAGGGCAGAGGTTCCCTGGCAAATATCAATAGCATCCCAGCAACTCCCAGAACTAACTTTGGAAGTGCTATATTAGCTACTTAAGGAAAATCGCAGAAATATTCTTGGTTTGCGACAACAGAAGTAACACTACTAAGTCAGCAAGTGCAGAGTAATACAATGACAGATAAAAATCGGATGTTCTCTTGAACTCGATGGGAATGCGTTACAGAATCTTGGAACGTTCTGTTTAAAAACTGACTTTGAACAACCCCACACCACACCTCCAGTCACTCCCCACTGCACGCACACACATACTGAGCTGAGAAAACAGACCTGAGTTTTCGAGAAGGTTACACTTAAAATAAAAAGAGGACCGAAAGCAGTTCCCACCTGGCTGACGCTCGGGAGCTGGACTCAGTCTGAAGTTTGGCTGCTTTCCTCCAGGATCTCTGCAAGAGAAAAAAAAATCAGCTTCCTGGTCTTGGAAGACCTGCAAGCAAAGGAAACCTGTTAGACAGGTTTGAATGTAGTTTCAGGGCGGAACAACCTCTGAGACAAGGACAAATTGCAACAAGAAAAATAAAAAATAAAAAAGAGGAAACATTCAGTAGTTTCATTTGCATTGCTCACTCAAGGGCGTGGCAGCTTCTTCAGATCATGCACTGCGTAATTACACCTTCACAGGTCATTTTCAACTTGTTCAGGCAAAAGCATAACTCTTGAACAAACAGCTACTAAGGTTAGAAAATCAGTAACTCATACATTCCGATAAAGAACGGGAAATGCTGTTAGGCCCTCTGGCCTCAAATTATAAGAAAATTCAAATTAAGTAATTAAGAGGAATATACAGTTACCTCAATCAGACCTTTCTGCCATCTCTTAGTATCTTGAAAAGCTTCTCTGCCCTGTCTGATTGTCTCCTGAATTGATGTACATTTTCCAATTCTGATAATGTACAAGGGCCTGATTTTAACTTACTCAAAACCCATTCACTTAGCCTTAAAATTGGGCACCTTAATGTCAACCCTTTTTCCAAAGATGCTGCCTGACCTGCTGTGTTTATCCAGCATTTTCTGCTTTTATTGTCTATTTATATTATTCACTTCAGCTGCCTTCCCGATGACTCGTTCCGTATTCTACTGACCTTTGGATGAAAATCTTCCACCTCCCTTCTTGCTCCTGACTTCCTCATTTGAAACTGGCGCTTCCAAGTTTTCGAACCCCATATTCACATCGAACCTTGAACTTCAATTCAAAGCAACCCATGTCCGGAGAAAGACTTGCCTGTCACAACCACCGGACGTCTCAAAGTGCTTTGCAGCCGACTCTGCAAGTGTCGTCACTGTTGTAACGAAGGAACCGCAGCAGCCAATTTGTACACAGCAAGCTCCCACAACCAGCAACGTGATAATGACAAGATGATTTTTTTGTGATGCTGATTGAGGGATCGGAACTGTACAGTGTTCTGGTTGAAGTCTGATATTTACGACACTGTAGTCGAGCATGGCTACCCGCCCCGAACCCGACGGGACCGGACAACACGTGTCGGTTTAGGGTCGGGTAGCTCTTCCGGGTCCGGCATTCGGGCTCGGGTCAGACACACTATATCACCACCTCCGGTACGTGGCTCCAGCACGTACTCCAGATACAGCACTGAAACAGGCCCTTCGGCCCACCGAGTCTGTGCCGACCAACAACCACCCATTTATACTAACCCTACAGTAATCCCATATTCCCTACCTACACTAGGGGCAATTTACAACAGCCAATTTACCTATCACCTGCAAGTCTTTGGCTGTGGGAGGAAACCGGAGCACCCGGCGAAAACCCACGCGGTCACAGGGAGAACTTGCAAACTCCACACAGGCAGTACCCAGAACAGAACCCGGGTCCCTGGAGCTGTGAGGCTGCGGTGCTAACCACTGTGCCACCCTAATTGTTCCTCACTATTTAATCTGTATCCGATTTTTGCATCATGTGCATGCCGTGGTTTCTGCTGACATTCAAGTCCTGAATTAATATTTATAGAAAAATGCTGGCATGCTGAAACGGCAGAGCAGGTTCGAAGGGCTGAATGGGCTACTGCTCCTAATTTTTATGTTCATATCTTTGGATGACTCAGCAGGTCAGCCAGCATCTGTGGAGAGAGGAACAGTCGAATGGAAAGTCACCTACCCGAGACGTTAACTCTGCTTCTCTCTCCACAGATGCTGCCTGACCTACCAAGTATTTCCAAGCATTTCCTGTTTTTATTTCAAATTTCCAGCCTCGACAGCTTTTTTACTTTTGAATTAATATTTAAAATGGCGAGACTGATTCTTATCCAACCTGAAAAATTGCTATTTCCATCTGGCCTCCACTATCTGTTTTAAAGGCAATTTTTTTAATCCAGTGTTGTACTCTGACAATTCAATTCCTCATGTTGAACTCATGTGAAAAGTTTCCAACAAATTCAAGGTGACATCAACAAGGCAACTTATAAAATGCCAACTAAAGCTTCATTCATTTTAGTCCTAGCCTGCTTTAACACTTCTAGTGTCTGCTCTCCGAACGATCGAATCATACAGGAGGTATCCATTCCGACCATTGTATATCTCTGAAAGAGCGATTCCATTACTCCCACTTGCCAGATCTTTCCCTGTAGCCCTGCAAATGATCCCTTCTCAAACATACATCCAACCCCTTTTTGATAGCTGCTCTTGAATTTGCTCCCATCCAGCTTTCAGGCGGTGTATTCCACATTGCAACAACCTCAGCTTCTCCAGTCTCTAGAATGAGGTACTTGGTCTACTGAACAACGTCGAGCCACTGGTTTCAAACTATCAAAGTCCACATACCTGCCTCTGCCCCACATCCCTTCACACCGTTCATTCACCAAAATCTAGCAATCCCTGTTTTAAAATTAGGCGGGATAGAGGGGGATGTAAAAGGGGTGGGGGAGTTGCATTACTGGTTAAGGAGAATATCACAGCTGTATTGCGGGAGGACACCTCAGAGGGGTCATGCAGCGAGGCAATATGGGTAGAGCTCCGGAATAGGAAGGGTGCAGTCACGATGTTGGGGGTTTACTACAGGCCTCCCAACAGCCAGCGGGAGATAGAGGAGCGGATATGTAGACAGATTTTGGAAAGATGTAAAGGTAACAGGGTTGTAGTGGTGGGTGATTTTAACTTCCCCTATATTGACTGGGACTCACTTAGTGCTAGGGGCTTGGATGGGGCAGAATTTGTGAGGAGCATCCAGGAGGGCTTCTTGAAACAGTATGTAGATAGTCCAACTAGGGATGGGGCCATTCTGGACCTGGTATTGGGCAAGGAGCCCGGCCAGGTGGTCGAAGTTTCAGTGGGGGAGCATTTCGGGAGCAGTGACCATAATTCCATAAGTTCTAAGGTACTTGTGGATAAGGATAAGAGTAATCCTTCGGTGAAGGTGCTAAATTGGAGAAAGGCTAATTATAACAATATTAGGCAGGAACTGAAGAATTTAGATTGGGGGCGGCTGTTTGAGGGTAAATCAACATCTGACATGTGGGAGTCTTTCAAACGTCAGCTGATTAGAATCCAGGACCAGCATGTTCCTGAGAGGAAGAAAGACAAGTTTGGCAAGTTTCGGAAAGCTTGGATAACGAGGGATATTGTGAGCCTAGTCAAAAAGAAAAAGGAAGCATTTGTAAGGGCTGGAAGGCTAGGAACAGATGAAGCACTTGAGGAATATAAAGACAGTAGGAAGAAACTTAAGCAAGGAGTTAGGAGGGCTAAAAGGGGTCATGAAAAGTCATCGGTAAACAGGATTAAGGAAAATCCCAAGGCTTTTTATACATATATAAAGAGCAAGAGGGTAACCAGGAAAAGGATTGGTCCACTCAAGGACAGAGATGGGAATCTATGTGTGGAGCCAGAGGAAATGGGCGAGGTGCTAAATGAGTACTTTGCATCAGTATTCACCAAAGAGAAGGACTTGGTGGATGATGAGCCTCGGGAAGGGAGTGCAGATAGTCTCAGTCATCTCATTATCAAAAAGGAGGAGGTGTTGGGTGTCTTGCAAAGCATTAAGGTAGATAACTCCCCAGGGCCTGATGGGATCTACCCTAGAATACTGAGGGAGGCAAGGGAAGAAATTGCTGGGGCCTTGACAGAAATCTTTGCATCCTCATTGGCTACAGGGGAGGTCCCAGAGGATTGGAGTATAGCCAATGTTGTTCCTTTGTTTAAGAAGGGTGGCAAGGATAATCCAGGAAATTATAGGCCGGTGAGCCTTACGTCAGTGGTAGGGAAACTATTAGAGAGGATTATTCGGGACAGGATTTACTCCCATTTGGAAACAAATGAACTTATTAGCGAGAGACAGCATGGTTTTGTGAAGGGGAGGTCGTGTCTTACTAATTTGATTGAGTTTTTTGAGGAAGTGACGAAGATGATTGATGAGGGAAGGGCAGTGGATGTTATCTATACGGACTTTAGCAAAGCCTTTGACAAGGTCCCGCATGGCAGACTGGTACAAAAGGTCAAGTCACACGGGATCAGAAGTGAGCTGGCAAGATGGATACAGACCTGGCTCGGTCACAGAAGACAGAGGGTATCAGTGGATGGGTGTTTTTCTGAATGGAGGGATGTGATTGGTGGAGTTGCGGATAATGATGAGGATTGTCAGAGGATACAGCAGGATGTAGATCGGTTGGAGACTTGGGCGGAGAAATGGCAGTTGGAGTTTAATCCGGACAAATGTGAGGTAATGCATTTTGGAAGGTCTAATGCAGGTGGGAGGTATACAGTAAATGGCAGAATCCTTAGGAGTATTGACAGGCAGAGAGATCTGGGCGTACAGGTCCACAGGTCACTGAAAGTGGCAACGCAGGTGGATAAGGTCGTCAAGAAGGCATTCGGCATGCTTGCCTTCATCGGTCAGGGCATAGAGTATAAAAATTGGCAAGTCATGTTGCAGCTGTACAGAACTTTAGTTAGGCCACACTTAGAATATTGCATGCAATTCTGGTCGCCACATTACCAGATGGACGTGGAGGCTTTGGAGAGGGTACAGAGGAGGTTTACCAGGATGTTGCCTGGTCTGGAGGGCATTTGCTAGGAGGAGAGGTTGGAAAAACTTGGATTGTTTTCACTGGAACGACAGAGGTGGAGGGGCGACATGATAGAGGTTTACAAAGTTATGAGCGGCATGGACAGAGTGGATAGTCAGAAGCTTTTTCCCAGGGTGGAAGAGTCAGTTACTAGGGGTTTAAGGTGCGAGGGGCAAAGTTTAGAGGGGATTTGCAAGGCAAGTTTTTTACACAGAGGGTGGTGAGTGCCTGGCACTTGCTGCCGGGGGAGGTGGTGGAAGCAGATACGATAGCGACGTTTAAGAGACATCTTGACAAATATATGAATAGGAAGGGAATAGAGGGATACGGGCCCCGGAAGTGCAGAAGGTGTTAGTTTAGGCAGGCATCAAGATTGGTGCAGGCTTGGAGGGCCGAATGGCCTGTTCCTGTGCTGTACTGTTCTTTGTTCTTTTGTTCAATTGTTCCAGCATCAATTGCCATTTGTGGGAGACTGTTCCAAACTTCTACCACCCTTTGTGTGCAGAAGTGTTTCCTAATTTCGCTCCTGAATGGTCTGTCCCTCATTTTTAGACTATGCCCCCTAGTCCTAGACTTCCAAACCAGCAGAACTAATTTCTGTCTGTCTAACATGTCAATTCCCCTTAATACCTTGAAAACTTCAATCAAATAACTCCTTAATCTACTAAATTCCAGGAAATACAATCATAGTTTGTGTAATTCATCCTCATAATTTAACCCTTGGAGTCTAGGTATCATTCTGGGAAACCTACACTGCACTCACTCCAAGGCTGATATATCCTTCCTAAGGTGTGGTGCCCCGAACTGTTCACAGTTCTCCAGGTGTGGTCTAACCAGGGCTTTGTATAGCTGAATCGTGACTTCTACCCCATTGTTTTCTAGTCCTCTAGATATAAAGGCCAGCATTCCATTAACCTTTTTGATTATTTTCTGTACCTGTTCATGATATTTTTATGATCTATGTACCTGGAGCCACCCCTGCACCCCCCACCCCCCCCCCCCCCCCAAGTCTCTGGACCTCCACTGAGTCCAGCTTTCAACCATTTAGAACGGATTTTATTCTATTCTTTTTAGGTCCAAAGTGGATGACCTCACATTTGCCTTTACTGAAATCCATTTGCCACTATTTGGCCCATTCACGTAATCTATCAATATCTCTTTGTAGTTTTATTCTTCCACCTACACTGCTGACAATGCAAACTATCTTTCCGTCATCGGCAGACTTGGATATGGGGCTTTCTATCCCGTCATCTAAGTCATTAATAATATGAATAGTTGAGGCTTCAACACAAATACCTGTGGGACTAGTCACATCCTGTCGATTGGAGTACTTGCCCATTATCCCTACTCACTGCCTCCTGCCACTCAGCCAATTTCCTAAGCAGACCAATAATTTGCCTTCAAGTCCATGGGTTTCAATGTTAGTTAACAGTCTGCTATGAAGGACTTTATCAAATGCCTTCTGGAAGTCCATATAAATAGCATCTATAGACATTTCCATGTCCACTACTTTAGTCACCTCTTCAAAAAATTCAATTAGGTTCGTCAGACATGACCTACTCATTACAAATCCGTGCTGGCTGTCGGGGATTGGCTGAAAAATTTCAAGGTGTCTAGTCACCCTATCCTTAAACATAGACCGAGTAAGTACCTTGCAACAGATATTTGGCTAATTGGTCTATAATGCCCTGATTTCCCTCTTTCACCTTTCTTACTATCTCCTCCACTTATAACGGGCATGTTGGTGTTCATATGACTATCCTGTTAGAAGGAGGATGTACTGCCATTTAGAGACACTGAGAGAGAACAGGAAAAGAGAACGAAACAAAGAGGTGACAGGATTCCACTTCCACCATTGATGTTAACAAAATTCAACATGGAAAGAGATCAACAGATTGTCTGTCTGGTCTTTAAATCAAGGTTTTCCCATATTCTTATCTACCTAATCGTAGTCAGAGAATCACTTGCAATGGCCTCCCTTCCTGCACCCGTACTGTTACCTCTGGTGTCCCCCAAGGATCTATCCTGGGCAACCCCCCTATTTCTCATCTACATGCTGCCCCTCGGCAACATCATCCAAAAGCACAGCGTTAGTTTTCACATGTACGCTGACAACACCCAGCTCTACCTCACCACCACTTCTCTTGACGACTCCACTCTTGCTAAATGATCGGACTGCTTGTCCAACATCCAGTACCTGATGAGCAGAAATTTCCTCCAATTAGATATTGGAAAGACTGAAGCCATAGTTTTCGGTCGCCGCACCGAACTCCATTCCTGAGCTACTGATGTCATCCCTTTCCCCAGCAGCATCTGTGGAGAGGGAAACAAAGCTAACATCAATGACCTTCAACAGAACTGGGAAAAGTCAGAGATGTAACAGGTTGAAGAACAAAAGGGAAGGTCTGCGATAGGGTGGAAGGCAGGTGAGAAAAGGTTTCATGGTGTGGGTCCAAAGGGAGTGGTAATGGAACAGGTAAAGAAATAAAAGGTGTGTCTAGAGGAGGTGTGAATGGCAGGATAATGAACGCAAAAAAGGTGAAATAAGAGAGAAACGAGAGAGAGAAATGAAACGAGCAAAGAAAAGCTGGAAGCAGAGATGATCAATGATTTCAAAAGGAAATTGGATGGACACTTGAGGGAAATAAACTTGCAGGGCTATCGCCAGAGAATGGGACTGACTGGATTGCTCTACAGGGAGCTGGTATGGACTGAATGGGACGAAAGGCCTCCTTCTGTGCCGTAATGACTCTATGACTCCAGTGTGATGCCACCACCAATCTGCTGTTCCACTCCCCTCCCCTTTCAACATTCCAAAGGGATCATTCTTTTGAGATACCCTCGTCCACTCCTCAGCACCCCGCTTTCCTATGGCACCTTTCCATGCAAGCAAAGGAGATACAACACCTGCCCTTTTACCTCCTCCCTTCTCACCCTCCGAAGCCCCAAACACTCCTTCGAGCTGAAGCAGTGATTTATGTGTACTTCTTTCAATTTAGTATTCTGCACTCACTGCTCACGATGCAGCTCTACATTTGAATACCAAATGCAGGTTGGGGTGATCACTTTGCGGAACACCTCCATTCAATCCACTAAAACGTGACTCCGAGCTTCCAGTTGCCTGTCATTTTAATTCTCCACCTTTCTCCTAAGCTGACCTTTCTGACCTTGGCCAGCTACAGTGTTCCAATTAAGCTCAACATCTTCCAACATTGAATTCAACAATTTTCGATTGCCCCCAAGTTGTTTCTTTGCTGGTTTGTTTTGTTCTCTCATCCACTTCCCTTTTACTTTGCTTTCATCCAGCACCTCCTCCAGACACATCTTGTTTCTTTACTTGCTCCACGATGGGCTGAATGGCCTCTTTGTGCTGTAAACCATTCTTTGATCTTTATTTCCAGCATCTGCAGTATTTTGCCGTTTTACCAGGGAGAACAATCTGGCCCCTCTCTGTAATAGTGCCATGGGATCTTTTACATCCACCTGAGGGGGCAGGCAGTGCCTTGGTTTAGCACCTTATCCGAAAGATGGCACCTCCAACAGTGCAGCACTCCCTCAGTACTGTACTGGAGTGTCAACGTTGATTTTTTGTGCTCAAGTCTCTGGAGTGGGATTTGAACCCACAACCTTCTGACTGCAAAGCAAGAGTTCTCCAGCTGACAAGATGCAAAGAAGTGAACTGCTCAAAATAGCCTGTGCCTTTATAATCATCTCCTCCAGTGCTGGCAAATGGTGTGCATTACGTGGCTGATACAGGTGGCTGCCTGACATAAGCATGGACTATGTAAGTGGTAAGAAATGCTTCACTCTGTGTTAGCCACATAGCAATCTGAAGCCCCTTCTTGTTGTTTGCTATTTTACTCAGTCACCTTATACTCAGTGTCGACCTCACTAAGTACACTTTCTTTAGTATTGTTGAGAACAGAGACATTTTGTCGAAGCTTTTCGTCTTGCACTCATCAGGACAACTCACAAGAATACCAGTGTCAAAGGAAAGCAACAAACTTATCCTGTATGAGAAGAGATTGCTGATTGGTTGTCAAGTGGACACTGATTGGTAGAAATGTTGCCATGAAGAATGCACTCTTTCTTTAACTGTTCTTTAACTGTTTCTGCCTCTAAAATCCATAGACTCATAGAATGGTCACAACATATAAGGTGGTCATTCGGCCCGACAGTGAGGGCTGTCTCTCAGAACGTGCTGTTAAACTGCTGCCAATTTTGGTGGATGGAAAAGATCCCACAGCACTATTTCGAAGAAGAGTAGGGGAAGTCTCCCTGGTATCCTGGCCAATAGTTATTGCTCAATCAATATCACAAAAACGGATGATCTGGTCATTACCACATTGCTGTTTGTGGGAGCTTGCTGTATGCAAATTGGTTCCGTGTTTCCTCTTCCTTTTATTGCTCTTGTATGTGGGCCCTTGGTGGCTGATGGAAAAAATGTTGACATGCAACTTCAACAGGTTGCATGCTGGCATGAACACATAGACTTAGTGCCCTCCAGAGGTGTGAATCAGTCACAAGTTGCGATGGTGTAGGTGTGGACAATTAGAGTTACTTTATCATAGGATAGCATGGTTCGGCATCAGTTAAAGTTGGCAATATTTGGCACTGTTTCAAAGTTGTCCTTTTCCTTCAGTATGCTTCCAGGCCCACAAAAGGACAGTCCAGGCACAGTTGTTTGGAAGTTGAATACGCACAATCTCCCAAAGGCACAAATTATGAATCAGAAAAGGAAGAGAGGGAGATTCAACCAGTAGATTAAAAAATAAGGATGTAGTGTGGTAATCTTAGCAGTGCTCGCATCAATATCGGCGACCACGCTCGGGAAGTGCTTCAAGAGTTCACCTACCTAGGCTCAACTATCACCAGTATCACCAGTAACCTGTCTCTCGATGCGCAAATCAACAAGCACATGGGAAAGGCTTCCACTGCTATGTCCAGACTGGCCAAGAGAGTGTGGGAAAATGGCGCACTGACACGGAACACAAAAGTCCGAGTGTATCAAGCCTGTGTCCTCAGTACCTTGCTCTACAGTAGTGAGGCCTGGACAACGTACGTCAGCCAAGAGCGACCTCTCAATTCATTCCATCTTCGCTGCCTCCGGAGAATCTTTGGCATCAGGTGGCAGGACCGTATCTCCAACACAGAAGACCTCGAGGCGGCCAACATCCCCAGCATATACACCCTACTGAGCCAGCGGCGCTTGAGATGGCTTGGCCATGTGAGCCACATGGAAGATGGCAGGATCCCCAAGGACACATTGTACAGCGAGCGTGTCACTGGTATCAGACCCACCAGCCATTCCATGTCTCCGCTTTAAAGACGTCTGCAAACATGACATGAAGTTCTGTGACATTGATCACAACTCATGGGAGTCAGTTGCCAATGATCGCCAGAGCTGGCGGGCAACCATAAAGGCGGGGCTAAAGTGTGACGAATCGAAGAGACTTAGCAGTTGGCAGGAAAAAAAACAGAAGCACAAGGGGAGAGCCAACTGTGTAACAGCCCCGACAACCAACTTTATCTGCAGCACCTGTGGAAGAGTCTGTCACTCTAGAATTGGCCTTTATAGCCACTCCAGGCGTTGCTTCACAAACTACTGACCACCTCCAGGCGCTTACCCATTGTCTCTCGAGACAAGGAGGCCAAAGAGATAAGAGAGAGCTCGTCATTCCCAAACAAACGTGCAGTTAATACCCCAATACAAGAATGCGGGTAGAAGATTAACTATTTACATCACACAAAAAAAATTTGCAGCCAAGCCAAAACACTTGCCAATGTTTCAAAACAAACCTGGGCGTCATTGCACTCAATAGCAGAGTTTATCTTTTTTAAACTTTTATGGAGAAAGCGTGAAGGGTATGCAAGTATGAACCGTCTGCAAATAAGCACACAGTTAAGATCGCCAAATCCTTGTAACAATGCACCTTAGCATTCAGTTTACAAGACACCCTGAGGCACGTCTCTGAAGCATAATTATACAGCAAGATAAAGATAAAGAGGGCTGATGAAGAGTTTGGTCAATGGGGTAGGGAGCTTTACATTATTCTGCCACTGACGCACTCTCTGTAGAAATGGTTTGTCTTTTCCTACGGCTATTACCACTCCCTTTGCCTTTTGTTCCATGACATCTTTGCCATTTTATCTCTCCTGCCCTCCGGCCTATCACAGACCTTTTTGGTTCTTCTTCCGCCCCCTCCCCCCTTACACTTGCTCAAAGCCTATTACATTTCTAACCATTGTCAGTTCTGATGAAATGTCAACTGCATTCCTTTCTGCACAGATGCTGCTAGACCTGCTGAGTATTGCCAGCGCTTTCTGTTTGTAAACAAGAGTTTTCATGACTGAGGGGAGGTTTGTGAAGCAGCAGGAAGTTACAGAGAAATGGAGAAGCGAGGCTATGAAGGGATGTGAACACAAAGATGAGAATTTGAAACTGGGCAGCTGGGACCCAAAGTTGGTCAGTGGGTGACTGGTGAGTGGGACTTGGTATGCTTTTATGAGACTGACAGGTAGATTTTGGATGAGTGTAAATTTAGGGAGGGTGCAAAATGGAAGGCCGGCAATGAGAGAATTGAAATAGTCAAGATTGGAGCAGGGTGTCAGCAACAGATGGGCTGCAGCAGGAGTAGAGACGGGCAATGTTAAGAAGATGGAGGTGGGCACGAGATGAGGTTGGAAGCTGAGCTTAGGATCTAGGACACAAAATTGTAAACAGTCTGATTAAACCTGGGCATGTGGCCAGGGAGAGGAACTGAATCATGGGCAAGGACAAGATGATGGCCCTGCTCTTCTCAATGTTTACGAAGAAATTGTAGCTCACCCAAGAGTACGTATCAGACAAGCTGCCTGGTACATAATAACATAAGAAATAGGAGCAGGAGTGGTACATACAGCAGCACCTACTCCTACCACAAGCCTGCTCCACCATACAATACAGCCACAGCTGAACTTCTGCCCCAACTCGACTCCAATGTTGGTCAGTACAGCAAGAGTGAGGGATGAATGTTGATCAGTACAGAAAGAGTGAGGGATGAATGTCGATCAGTACAGCGGGAGTGAGGGATGAATGTCGATCATTACAGAAGGAGTGAGGGATGAATGTTGGTCAGTACAGAAGGAGTGAGGGATGAATGTCGATCATTACAGAAGAAGTGAGGGATGAATGTTGGTCAGTACAGAAGGAGTGAGGGATGAATGTCGATCATTACAGAAGGAGTGAGGGATGAATGTTGATCAGTACAGAAGGAGTGAGGGATGAATGTTGGTCAGTACAGAAAGAGTGAGGGATGAATGTCGATCAGTACAGAAGGAGTGAGGGATGAATGTTGGTCAGTACAGAAGGAGTGAGGGATGAATGTTGATCAATACAGAAGGAGTGAGGGATGAATGTTGGTCAGTACAGAAGGAGTGAGGGATGAATGTTGATCAGTACAGAAGGAGTATGGGATGAATGTTGGTCAGTACAGAAGGAGTGAGGGATGAATGTTGATCAGTACAGAAGGAGTGAGGGATGAATGTCGATCAGTACAGAAAGAGTGAGGGATGAATGTCGATCACTACAGCGGGAGTGAGGGATGAATGTCGATCAGTACAGAAGGAGTGAGGGATGAATGTTGGTCAGTACAGTGGGAGTAAGGGATGAATGTCGATCAGTACAGAAAGAGTGAGGGATGAATGTCGATCAGTACAGCGGGAGTGAGGGATGAATGTCGATCATTACAGAAGGAGTGAGGGATGAATGTTGGTCAGTACAGAAGGAGTGAGGGATGAATGTCGATCATTACAGAAGGAGTGAGGGATGAATGTTGGTCAGTACAGAAGGAGTGAGGGATGAATGTCGATCATTACAGAAGGAGTGAGGGATGAATGTTGTTCAGTACAGCGGGAGTGAGGGATGAATGTTGGTCAGTACAGAAGGAGTGAGGGATGAATGTTGATCAGTACAGAAGGGGTGAGGGATGAATGTTGGTCAGTACAGTGGGAGTGAGGGATGAATGTTGTTCAGTACAGCGGGAGTGAGGGACGAATGTTGGTCAGTACAGAAGGAGTGAGGGATGAATGTTGATCAGTACAGAAGGGGTGAGGGATGAATATTGATCATTACAGAAGGAGTGAGGGATGAATGTTGGTCAGTACAGTGGGAGTGAGGGATGAATGTTGGTCAGTACAGAAGGAGTGAGGGATGAATGTTGATCAGTACAGAAGGAGTGAGGGATGCATGTTGGTCAGTACAGAAGGAGTGAGGGATGAATGTTGATCATCACAGAATGAGTGAGGGATGAATGTTGTTCATTACAGAAGGAGTGAGGGATGAATGTTGATCATTACAGAAGGAGTGAGGGATGAATGTTGGTCAGTATAGAAGGAGTGAGGGATGAATGTTGATCATTACAGAAGGAGTGAGGGATGAATGTTGGTCAGTACAGAAGGAGTGAGGGATGAATGTTGGTCAGTACAGAAGGAGTGAGGGATGAATGTTGATCATTACAGAATGAGTGAGGGATGAATGTTGGTCAGTACAGTGGGAGTGAGGGATGAATGTTGATCATTACAGAAGGAGTGAGGGATGAATGTTGGTCAGTACAGAAGGAGTGAGGGATGAATGTTGATCATTACAGAAGGAGTGAGGGATGAATGTTTGTTAGTACAGAAGGAGTGAGGGATGAATGTTGATCATTACAGAAGGAGTGAGGGATGAATGTTGATCATTACAGAATGAGTGAGGGATGAATGTTGGTCAGTACAGTGGGAGTGTGGGATGAATGTTGGTCAGTACAGTGGGAGTGAGGGATGAATGTTGATCAGTACAGAAGGAGTGAGGGATGGATATTGATCAGTACAGAAGGAGTGAGGGATGAATGTTGGTCAGTACAGCGGGAGTGAGGGATGAATGTCGATCATTACAGAAGGAGTGAGGGATGAATGTCGATCATTACAGAAGGAGTGAGGGATGAATGTTGGTCAGTACAGTGGGAGTGAGGGATGAATGTTGGTCAGTACAGAAGGAGTGAGGGATGAATGTTGGTCAGTACAGCGGGAGTGAGGGATGAATGTTGGTCAGTACACCAGTGAACATCCTCTTCTGTTAATAGTATCTTGGGCTATCTCTCTTTCCACCTTTATCGGAAGTATTCTTATTTTAATGCCTCATGTGAAAGAAGTTTGAAGGCTCTCTTAACTATCTCAGGATCTAATCTTGGATTTTGTGCTTCCGTGTGTGCTTGTTCTGTTCTTACGATGCCATTGTTTGTGTTTGTTACAAATCTTAATTAGATGAAAAAAAAATTTTGAGGACTTTTGCAGAGCTTTGCCTTGTCTTTAGCTGTTGACCGCAAGAAGTAGAAGCAGGAGTAGACCATACGGCCCATCGAGCCTGCTCCGACATTCAAAATCATTATGGCTGATTTAAGGATTCAACTCCAATTTCCCACCCACTCGACTTACCCCTTAATTCCGAGGGACCAAAAATCTGTCTATTCCAGCTTTAAATGTATTCAATGATGGAGCATCCACAAACCTCTGGGGCAGAGAATTCCAAAAGATTCACAATCCTTTGAGTGAAGTAATTTCTCATCTCAGTCCTAAATGATCGGCCCCTTATCCTGAGACTGTTTCCCCGTTTTAGATTCCCCAACCAGCGGAAATAATCTCTCAGTGTCTACCCTATCCAGCCCCTTTAGAATCTTATATGTTTCAATGAAATCACCTCTCATTGTTCTAAACTCCAGAGAAAACCAGCCTCTCATCATAGGACAACCCCCTCATCCCAGGGACCAATCTAGTGACCTTCACTGCACTGCCTCCAATGCTTAAATGTGGAGACCAAAACTGCACACAGTACTCCAGATGTGGTCTAACCAAAACACTGTACAATTGTTCATCCCTCACTCATTATTCTTGTACTCCACTCTCCTTGCAGTAAAGGCCAACATGCCTTCCTAATTGCTTGCCATGTCAATTGCAAGTCAATTTTCTGCGTTCTTTGTACAAGCACACCCAAGTCTCTTTGAACATTGACACTTACAAGTTTCACACCTTTTAAAAAATATTCTGCTTTTTTATTCTGATGACCAAAGTGCATAACTCACACTTCCTGACATTATACTCTTTCTGCCATCTTGTTGCCCGCTCACTAAACCTATCTATATCTCTGCAGCCTCTGTGTCCTCCCCACAGCTTACCTTTCCACCTACCTTTGTATCAACAAAGTTAGATACATTATTCTCTGTCTCTTCATCTCAGTCATTAATATAGATTATAAATAGCTGAAGCCCCAGTACTGATCCTATTTACTCCCTGCCAACTTGAAAATGCCCTGTTTATGCCCACTCGTTGCTTCCTGTCTGTTAGCCAATCATCTATCCATGCTTTTACATTACCCCCAACTTGATGAGCCCTAATCTTGCCAATTAACCTTTTGTATGGTACCTTATTGAATGACTTTTGGAACTCCAGGTATACTACATCTACTTCTTTTGGGCCTCCTTATCTCGAGAGACAATGGATACGCGCCTGGAGGTGGTCAGTGGTTTGTGAAGCAGCGCCTGGAGTGGCTATAAAGGCCAATTCTGGAGTGACAGGCTCTTCCACAGGTGCTGCAGAGAAATTTGTTTGTTGGGGCTGTTGCACAGTTGGCTCTCCCCTTGCGCCTCTGTCTTTTTTCCTGCCAACTACTAAGTCTCTTCGACTCGCCACAATTTAGCCCTGTCTTTATGGCTGCCCGCCAGCTCTGGCGAATGCTGGCAACTGACTCCCACGACTTGTGATCAATGTCACACGATTTCATGTCGCGTTTGCAGACGTCTTTATAACGGAGACATGGACGGCCGGTGGGTCTGATACCAGTGGCGAGCTCGCTGTACAATGTGTCTTTGGGGATCCTGCCATCTTCCATGCGGCTCACATGGCCAAGCCATCTCAAGCGCCGCTGACTCAGTAGTGTGTATAAGCTGGGGATGTTGGCCGCTTCAAGGACTTCTGTGTTGGAGATATAGTCCTGCCACCTGATGCCAAGTATTCTCCGAAGGCAGCGAAGATGGAATGAATTGAGACGTCGCTCTTGGCTGGCATACGTTGTCCAGGCCTCGCTGCCGTAGAGCAAGGTACTGAGGACACAGGCCTGATACACTCGGACTTTTGTGTTCCGTGTCAGTGCGCCATTTTCCCACACTCTCTTGGCCAGTCTGGACATAGCAGTGGAAGCCTTACCCATGCGCTTATTGATTTCTGCATCTAGAGACAGGTTACTGGTGATAGTTGAGCCTAGGTAGGTGAACTCTTGAACCACTTCCAGAGCGTGGTCGCCAATATTGATGGATGGAGCATTTCTGACATCTACTGGTTCCCCTTTATCTACTCTACTCGCTGCATCCTCAAAAAACTCTCCAAATTTGTCAAACAGGATTTTCCTTTTGCAAATCCATGTTGACTTGTTCTAATAATACTGTGCTATTCTAAGTGCATTGTTAAGACTTCCTTTATAACAGATTCCAGAATTTTCCCAGTGACTGATGTAAGGCTAACTGGCCTGTAGTTCCCTGTTTTCTCGCTCCCTTCTTTCTTGAAAAGCAGTGTCACCTTTGCCAACTTCCAATCTGATGGTAATAAAATACAAGCAAAATACTGCAGATGCTGGAAATCTGAAATAAAAACAAGAAATGCTGGAAATACTCAGCAGGTCTGGCAGCATTTGTGGAGAGAGAAGCAGAGTTAACGTTTCAGGTTAGTGACCTTTCATCAGAACTGACACTTATCAGAAATGTAAAAGGTTTTAAGCAAGTAAACTGGGGGATGGGGCAAGAGATAACAAAAAAGGTGTTGATAGGAGAGAGGGTCACAGAAAATAACTGACCAGAAGGTCTTGGAACAAAGGCAAAAGGTACGTTAATGGTATACTGAAAGACAAAGCGCTCGTACAGAGAGGATGTGAATAGACTGTAAAGCACAAAGCACTCCAAGCACAAACATTAAAAAAAAAACAGTAACAGTGGGTAGGCACAGTAGAAACAAAGTAAACAAACTAAAAATACTAAAATAAAATAACCAAAGAAAAAATAAAAAATAACTAAACATAAAAAGGGGGCCCGTCATGCTCTGAAATGATTGAACTCAATGTTCAGTCCAGCAGTCTGCAGCATGCCTGATCAGTAAATGAGATGCTGTGCCTCGAGCTTGCGTTAAGTTTCTCCAATATTTTTTCTCTGCTGATATGGATTTCCTTAATCTCCTCACTGTTTTTACCGTCCTGGTCTATTTCTGGTATGGAACGTACGTCTTCTACTGTGAAGACAGACACAAAATATTTGCTCAATGCCTCTGCAATTTTCTCATTCCCCGTGATAATTTCTCCTGTCGCTGCTTCCAAGGAACCAACGTTTACTTTAGCTACACTCTTCCTTTTGATCTCCCCATAAAAACTCTTACAATCTGTCTTTATGTTACTGCCTAGTTTACTCTCAATCTATTTTTTTCCTTTTTATTAACTTTTTGGTGGCCCTTTGCTGGTTTCTAAACACTCCCAATCTCAGGCTTGCTACGTTTTCGCAACATTGTAAGCGTTTTCATTTAATCTAATACTATCCTCAACTTTCCGAGTGAGCCACGAATGGGTCTTTTTTGCTGAGTTGTTGTTTCTCAAAGGAATATATTTTTGTTGAACATTTTGAATTGTTTCTTTAGTTTCCCACTGTGCATTTGCTACCATACCTTTTAGTCAATTTACCTTAGCCAGTTCTCCCCTCATGTCTACGTAATTGGCTTTAAGTTTAAGATTCTTGTTTGTGACTGGAGCATGTCACTTTTAAACTTAACATGGAATTCAATGGTATTATGATCACTGTTTCCCAGTGGATCTTTTACTATGACATTGCTTATTAACCCTGCTTTGTTACACAACACTGGATCTAAGATAGCTTTATCTCGAGTTGGCTTCACAATGTATTGCTCCAAGAAACTGTCCCAAAAACATTCTAGAAGCTCTTTTTCTAGACTACTCCTGCCAACTTCATTGTCCTAGTCTATATGAAGATTAAACTCCCTCAGGGCTGAAGCCCTGAAATTCCCTCCCTAAACCTTTCCGCCGCTCTCCTTCTTTAAGGCGCTCCTTAAAATCCATCTCTTTGACTCAGTTTTTGGTCACCTATTCTAATATCTCATGTGGCTACCTGTCAAATTTTGTTTGATAATGCTCCTCTGAAGCATCTCGAAGCACTTTATTGTGCTAAAAGCGCGATATAAATGCAAGTTGTTGTTGTATGCCACGAGGGAGCTTTGAAATTCTTTGTGGAGTCAGGTGCCCAAATTGCCCATTCCTTGCAAAATATTCATCCACTCACATGGAGTGAGCTCACCGACACAGGTACATGCCCGCCTGGCACTTCTCACTAAACAAACCTGGCCTAGTTGGCTCAAAATGCATCTAATCTTGTTGACTTTTTAACGAAAAAGGGGACACAACTCCTCTCCTTGGATGGATAACATATTGTACATGATCCATGGTATATCAAAGATATATCCATGACAGCTGAATAAAGATGGCCTCCTCCATGGCCATAAAAGCCTAACCTAATTTGCTACATTGAGGGGCAAATTTGGGCTTTGTCTTCTTGTCAGTTTGGTGAACAAATTCTCAAAACTAATGGAGGCCGTTGGAGTTACAGCTTGTGCCAAATCCAGTAGAGATAGTAACACTCAGTTTTGATTCACTATATGAACATTACATCCTTCAAAAGAGACTTGCAGAGTTGTCGGGACATGGATTTTTGTTTAGTAGACTTTGACTGAGGAGTTGACATCCAAAATTGGTGGGAAGAATTCAAATGACAGATGACCGAAAGACCTTTGACAAATTACTGCATTAGACTCATTTGCAGACTAAAGTTTGAATAGATTGGGTAAAGAGAAGAAACCATGAGACTTGAGAGGAGCTGGATAGCAATGGGAGATACTATCGAGCATTGATGTTACAGGGAAATCTCTCAGGATAGAAATGGAACTGCAGTCTATGTACACACGGTAGTTATGTTTGCAAATGGCACCAACTTGTGGTGAGTATAGATTTGGAGGTGCCAACTTTTACTGTAAGGGATAACAATAGGTTTGGAAGGATTAGAGCAAATGGCCTGATGGCCTACTTTGTCCAAAGCTCTTTTAATATCCTTGATCTTTCTGCTTGGTAAAGGCAGTTCAACACAGCTTCTGACTCAGGCAGGAATGGCTAGCATGGAGCCAAAGGCCAGCACAATGATGATGCTGATCACAGAAATGCTACAGCGCCGAAGGTGGTCATTCGGCCCATCGTGGCTCCACCAGCTCTCCAAATGAGAAATTCACCTAATGCCATTCCCTGCCTTCCCGCCGTGACCCTGCGTAGCTTTCCTTTTCCGATAACTGTCCTATTCCTTTTTGAATGCCTCAATTGAATTCACACTCTCAGGCAGTGCATTCCAGACCTTAAGCACTCGTTGCATTTTTTTTATTGCCCATCCCTCATTGCCCTTGAGAAGGTGGTGGTGAGCTGCCTTCTTGAACCGCTGCAGTCCATGTGAGGTAGGTACACCCACAGTGCTGTTAGGAAGGGAGTTCCAGGATTTTGACCCAGCGACAGTGAAGGAACAGCAATATAGTTCCAAGTCAGGATGGTGTGTGACTTGGAGGGTAACTTGCAGGTGGTGGTGTTCCCAAGCAAATGCTGCCCTTGTCCTTCTAGTTGGTAGAGGTCATGGGTTTGGAAGGTGCTGTCTAAGGAGCCTTGGTGCATTCTGCAGTGCATCTTGTAGATGGTACACACTGCTGCCACTGTGCGTCGGTGGTGGAGGGAGTGTATGTTTGTAGATGGGGTGCCAATCAAATGGACTGCTTTGTCCTGGATGGTGTCGAGCTTCTTGAGTGTTGTTGGAGCTGCACCCATCCGGGCAAGTGGAGAGTATTCCATCACACTCCTGACTTGTGCCTTGTAGATGGTGGACAGGCTTTGGGGAGTCAGTGGGTTAGTTACTCACCACAGAATTCCCAGCCTCTGACCTACTCTTGTAGCCACGGTATTTATATGTTCAGTTTCTGGTCAATGGTAACCCCTAGGATTTTGATAGTGGGGGATTCAGCAATTGTAATGCCATTGAATGTCACGGGGAGATGGTTAGATTCTCTCTGTTGGAGATGGCCATTGCCTGGCACTTGTGTGGGTTTTACCTAGTGTGGCAGGGGGGGTGGAAACCAGAGCAGTAGGACAGCTAGTGAAGTAAATGAGGAGGACATCGTAAATAAGGCCAGTGGGACTAAGAGGAAGAGCAGGCAGGGAGATGTTGCTGAGCACAGCAGGACTGGTGGTCTGAAGTGCATTTGTTTCAATGCGAGAAGTATAACAGGTAAGGCAGATGAACTTAGAGCTTGGATTAGTACTTGGAAATATGATGTTGTTGCTATTACAGAGACTTGGTTGAGGGAAGGGCAGGATTGGCAGCTAAATGTTCCAGGCTTTAGAAGCTTCAGGCGGAATAGAGGGGGATGTAAAAGGGGTGGGGGAGTTGCATTACTGGTAAAGGAGAATATCACAGCTGTACTGCGGGAGGACACCTCGGAGAGGTCATGCAGCGAGGCAATATGGGTGGAGCTCAGGAATAGGAAGGGTGCAGTCACGATGTTGGGGGTTTACTACAGGCCTCCCAACAGCCAGCGAGAGGAGCAGATATGTATACAGATTTTGGAAAGATGTAAAGGTAACAGGGTTGTAGTGGTGGGTGATTTTAACTTCACCTACACTGACTGGGACTCACTTAGTGCTCGGGGCTTGGATGGGGCCGAATTTGTGAGGAGCATCCAGGAGGGCTTCTTGAAACAGTATGTAGATAGTCCAACTAGGGATGGGGCCATTCTGGACCTGGTATTGGGGAATGAGCCGGGCCAGAGGGTTGAAGTTTCAGCGGGGGAGCATTTCGGGAGCAGTGACCATAATTCCATAAGTTTTAAGGTACTTGTGGATAAGGATAAGAGTAGTCCTTGGGTGAAGGTGCTAAATTGGGGGAAGGCTAATTATAACAATATTCGGCAGGAACTGAAGAATTTAGATTGGGGGCAGCTGTTTGAGTGTAAATCAACATCTGACATGTGGGAGTCTTTCAAACGTCAGCTGATTAGAATCCAGGACCAGCATGTTCCTGTGAGGAAGAAAGACAAGTTTGGCAAGTTTCGGGAAGCTTGGATAACACGGGATATTGTGAGCCTAGTCAAAAAGAAAAAGGAAGCATTTGTAAGGGCTGGAAGGCTAGGAACAGATGAAGCACTTGAGGAATATCAAGACAGTAGGAAGGAACTTAAGCAAGGAGTTAGGAGGGCTAAAAGGGGTCATGCAAAGTCATTGGCAAACAGGATTAAGGAAAATCCCAAGGCTTTTTATACATATATAAAGAGCAAGAGGGTAACCAGGGAAAGGGTTGGCCCACTCAAGGACAGAGATGGGAATCTATGCGTGGAGCCAGAGGAAATGGGTGAGGTGCTAAATGAATACTTTGCATCAGTATTCACCAAGGAGAAGGACTTGGTGGATGATGAGCCTAGGGAAAGGAGTGCAGATAGTCTCAGTCATCTCATTATCAAAAAGGAGGAGGTGTTGGGTGTCTTGCAAAGCATTAAGGTAGATAAGTCCCCAGGGCCTGATGGGATCTACTCCAGAATACTGAGGGAGGCAAGGGAAGAAATTGTTGGGGCCTTGACAGAAATCTTTGCATCCTCATTGGCTACAGGCGAGGTCCCAGAGGACTGGAGACTAGCCAATGTTGTTCATTTGTTTAAGAAGGGTGGTAAGGATAATCCAGGAAATTATAGGCCGGTGAGCCTTACGTCAGTGGTAGGGAAACTATTAGAGAGGATTATTCGGGACAGGATTTACTCCCATTTGGAAACAAACGAACTTATTAGCGAGGGACAGCATGGTTTTGTGAAGGGGAGGTCGTGTCTTACTAATTTGATTGAGTTTTTTGAGGAAGTGACGAAGATGATTGATGAGGGAAGGGTGGTGGATGTAGTCTATATTGATCTTAGTAAAGCCTTTGACAAGGTCCCGCACGGCAGACTGGTGCAAAAGGTGAAGTCACACGGGATCAGAGGTGAGCTGGCAAGATGGATACAGAACTGGCTCAGTCACAGAAGACAGAGGGTAACAGTGGAAGGGTGTTTTTCTGAATGGAGGGATGTGACTAGTGGTGTTCCGCAGGGATCAGTGCTGGGACCTTTGCTGTTTGTAGTATATATAAATGATTTGGAGGAAAATGTAGCTGGTCTGATTAGTAAGTTTGCGGATGACACAAAGGTTGGTGGAGTTGCGGATAGTGATGAGGATTGTCAGAGGATACAGCAGGATATAGATCGGTTGGAGACTTGGGCGGAGAAATGGCAGATGGAGTTTAATCCGGACAAATGTGAGGTAATGCATTTTGGAAGGTCTAATGCAGGTGGGAGGTATACAGTAAATGGCAGAATACTTCGGAGTATTGACAGGCAGACAGATCTGGGCATACAGGTCCACAGGTCACTGAAAGTGGCAACGCAGGTGGATAAGGTAGTCAAGAAGGCATACGGCATGCTTGCCTTCATCGGTCGGGGCATAGAGTATAAAAATTGGCAAGTCATGTTGCAGCTGGACAGAACCTTAGTTAGGCCACACTTCGAATATTGCGTGCATTTCTGGTCACCACACTACCAGAAGGACGTGGAGGCTTTGGAGAGGGTACAGAGGAGGTTTACCAGGATGTTGCCTGGTCTGGAGGGCATTAGCTATGAGGAGAGGTTGGAAAAACTCGGATTGTTTTCACTGGAACGACGGAGGTGGAGGGGCGACATGATAGAGGTTTATAAAGTTATGAGCGGCATGGACAGAGTGGATAGTCAGAAGCTTTTTCCCAGGGTGGAAGAGTCAGTTACTAGGGGACATAGGTTTAAGGTGTGAGGGGCAAAGTTTAGAGGGGATGTGCGAGGCAAGTTTTTTTACACAGAGGGTGGTGAGTGCCTGGAACTTGCTGCCTGGGGAGGTGGTGGAAGCAGATACGATAGCGACATTTAAGAGACATCTTGACAAATATATGAATAGGAAGGGAATGGAGGGATATGGGCCCCGGAAGTGCAGAAGGTGTTAATTTCGGCAGGCATCAAGATCGGCGCAGGCATGGAGGACCGAATGGCCTGTTCCTGTGCTGTACTGTTCTTTGTTCTTTGTAATGTTACTTGCCACTTATCAGCCCAACCCAGGATATTGTCCAGATCTTGCTGCATTTCTACACGGACTGCTTCAGTATCTGAGGAGTTGCGAATGATGCTGAACATTGTGCAATCATCAGCGAACAGGTCATTGACGAAGCAGAAGATGGTTGGACCTAGGACACTACCCTGAGGACCATCTGTACTGATGTCCTGCAGCTGAGATGATTGACCTCCAACAACCACAAACATCTTCCTTTGCGCTAGGTATGACTCCAACCAGCGGAGAGTTTTCCCCGATTCCCATTGATTCCAGTTTTACTCGGGCTCCTTGATGCCATACTCGGTCAAATGCTTTTTAACATTTTTTTTATTCATTCATGGGATGTAGGCGTCACTGGCCAGGCCAGCATTTATTGCCCATCCCTAATTGCCCTTGAGCAGGTGGTGGTGAGCTGCCTTCTTGAACTGCTGCAGTCCATTTGGGGTAGGTATACCCACAGTGCTGTTAGGAAGGGAGTTCCAGGATTTTGACCCAAGCGACAGTGAAGGAACGGTGATATAGTTCCAAGTCAGGATGGTGTGTGACTTGGAGGGAAACTTGCAGGTGGTGGTGTTCCCATGTATTTGCTGCCTTCCAGTTGGGAGAGGTCGCGGGTTTGGAAGGTGCTTTCTAAGGAGGCTTGGTACATTGCTGCAGTGCATCTTGTGGATGGTACACACTGCTGCCACTGTGCGTCGGTGGTGGAGGGAGTGTATGTTTGTAGATGGGGTGCCAATCAAGCAGGCGGCTTTGTCCTGGATGGTGTCGAGCTTCTTGAGTGTTGTTGGAGCTGCACCCATCCAGGCAAGTGGAGAGTATTCCATCACACTCCTGACTTGTGCCTTGTAGATGGTGGACAGGCTTTGGGGAGTCAGGAGGTGAGTTACTCGCCTCAGGATTCCTAGCCTCTGACCTGCTCTTGTAGCCACGGTATTTTTCTGGCTACTCCCGTTCAGTTTCTGGTCAATGGTAGCCCCTAGGATGTTGATAGTGGGGGATTCAGCAATGGTAATGCCATTGAATGTCAAGGGGAGATGGTTAGATTCTCTCTTGTTGGAGATGGTCATTGCCTGGCACTTGTGTGGCGCGAATGTTACTTGCCACTTATCAGCCCAAGCCTGGATATTGTCCAGGTCTTGCTGCATTTCTGCACGGATTGCTTCAGTATCTGAGGAGTCGTGAATGGTGCTGAACATTGTCCAATCATCAGCGAACATCCCCACTTCTGACCTTATGATTGAAGGAAGGTCATTGATGAAGCAACTGAAGATGGTTGGGCTTCGGACACTACCCTGAGGAACTCCTGCAGTGATGTCCTGGAGCTCAGATGATTGATCTCAAACAACCACAACCATCTTCCTTTGCGCTAGGTGTGACTCCAGCCAGCAGAGGGTTCTCCCCCCGATTCCCATTGACCTCAGTTTTGCTAGGGCTCCTTGATGCCGTACTCGGTCAAATGCTGCTTTGATGTCAAGGGCAGTCACTCTCACCTCACCTCTTGAGTTCAGCTCTTTTGTCCATGTTTGAACCAAGGCTGTAATGAGTTCAGGAGCTGAGTGGCCCTGGCGGAACCCAAACTGAGCGTCACTGAGCAGGTTATTGCTAAGCAAGTGCCGCTTGATGGCACTGTTGATGACACCTTCCATCACTAACTGATGATTGAGAGTAGGCTGATGGGGCGGTAATTGGCCGGGTTGGATTTGTCCTGCTTTTTGTGTACAGGACATACCTGGGCAATTTTCCACATTGCAGGGTAGATGCCAGTGTTGTAGCTGTACTGGAACAGCTTTGCTAGGGGAGCAGCAAGTTCTGGAGCACAGGTCTTCAGTATTATTGCCGGAATATTGTCAGGGCTCATAGCTTTTGCAGTATCCAGTGCCTTGTCGTTTCTTGATATCACGCGGAGTGAATCGAATTGGCTGAAGTCTGGCATCTGTAATGCTGGGGACTTCAGGAGGAGGCCGAGATGGACCATCAACTCCGCACTTCTGGCTGAAGATTGTTGCAAATGCTTCAGCCTTATCTTTCGCACTGATGTGCTGGGCTCCCCCATCATTGAGGATGGGGATATTTGTGCAGCCACCTCCTCCAGTTAGTTGTTTCATTGTCCACCACCATTCACAGCTGGATGTGGCAGGACTGCAGAGCTTAGATCTGATCCGTTGTTTATGGGATCACTTAGCTCTGTCTATCGCATGCTGCTTACGCAGTTTGGCATGCAAGTAGTCCTGGGTTGTAGCTTCACCAGGTTGACACCTCATTTTGAGGTATGCCTGGTGCTGCTCCTGGCATGCCCTCCTGCACTCTTCATTGAAACAGGGTTGGTCTCCTGACTTGATGGTAATGGTAGACTGGGGGATATGCCGGGTCATGAGGTTACAGATTGTGGTTGAGAACAAATCTGCTGCTGCTGATGGCCCACAGCGCCTCATGGATGCCCAGTTTTGCATTGCTATATCTGTTTGAAATCTATCCCATTTAGCACGGTGATAGTGCCACACAACACGATGGAGGGTATCCTCAATGTGAAGGTGGGACTTCGTCTCCACAAGGACTGTGCGATGGTCACTCCTACCAATACTGTCATGGACAGAAGCATCTGCGGCAGGCAGATTGGTGATGACGAGGTCAAGTATGTTTTTCCCTCTTGTTGGTTCCCTCACCATCTGCCGCAGACCCACTCTAGCTGCTATGTCCTTTAGGACTTGGCCAGCTCAGTCAGTAGTGGTGCTACCGAGCCACTCTTGGTGATGGACGTTGAAGTCCCCCACCCAGAGTACATTTTGTGCCCTTGCCACCCTCAGTGCTTCCTCCAAGTGGTGTTCAACACGGAGGAGTACTGAGTCATCAGCTGAGGGAGGGCGGTAGGTGGTAATCAGTAGGAGGTTACCTTGCCCATGTTTGACCTGATGCCATGAGACTTCATAAGGTCCGGAGTCGATGTTGAGGACTCTCAGGGCAACTTCCTCCCTACTGTATACCACTGTGCCACCATCTCTGGTGGGTCTGTCCTGCCGGTGGGACAGGACATACCCGGGGATGGTGATGGCAGTGTCTGGGACATTGTCTGTAATGTATGATTCCGTGAGTATGACTATGTCAGGCTGTTGCTTGACTACTCTGTGGGACAGCTCTCCCAACTTTGGCACAAGCCCCCAGATGTTAGTAAGAAGGACTTTACAGGGTCGACAGGGCTGGGTTTGCCGTTGTCAAAGGCAGACACTCTCACCTCTCTTTTGTCCATGCTTGGACCAAGGCTGTAATGAGGTCAGGAGGTGAATGGTCCTGGGGGAACCCAACCGGAATGTCAGGGAGCAGGTTTTTGCTGAGCAAGTGTTGCTTGATAGGACTGTCTATGACCCCTTCTATCACTTTGCTAATGATTGGGATTCGACTGATGGGGTGGTAATTGGCCAGGTTGGATTTGTCCTGCTTTTTGTGCGCAGGACATACCTGTGCAATATTCCACATTTGCGGGTGGATGTTCGTGTTGAAACTGCACTAGGGGCGTAGCAAATTCTGGAGCACCAGTCTTCAGTACTATTGTCGGAATGTTCAGCCTTTGTAGTTATCCAGTGCGTTCTGCTGCTTCTTGATATTACGTGGAGTGAATCGGATTGGCTGAAGACTGGCATCGGTGATGCTGTGTAGATCTGTTTGAAATCTGTCCCATTTAGCGCGATGGTAGTGCCACACAACACAATGGTGGGTACCGTCAGTGTGAAGGTGGGACTTCGTCTCCACAGGGACTATGCAGTGGCCACTGCTGTATAGACAGATGCATCTTGTGACAGCTAGATTGGTGAGGACGAGATCAAGTAGGTTCTTTCCTCTTGTTGGTACCCTCACCAGCTGCCGCAGGCCCAGTCTGGCAGCTATGTCCTTGAACACTCGGCCAGCTTGGTCAGTGGTGCTCCCAAGCCACTCTTGGTGATACACATTGAAGTCTCCCACCCAGTATACCTTTTGCGCCCTTGCTCCCCTCAGTGCTTCTTCCAATTTGTGTTCAGCATGGAGAAGGTCAAGGCTGTGACTGGATCCTACAATCTGAGTGCTACCCACAGAGCCATGCTGACACCTTCAGTTAATATTCCACAGCTAACTCGTGTGCAAACACAGATCAAACTGCAGCAGGAAGACTGCCAGCTTACCAACAGCAGTGGAGGTATGAGCCAACATTCACTGACACAATCATGTTGGCCCAACACCCAAGGAGGTCTGGTGAGTGCAACACCACAGTTGCTGTGGCAAAGGTGGTGCCAATCACATGAAATGCAGGGACTGAAAGTTCCTCCCTTGGATATTTGACCAGAAACTCAGTCGATGTTCTCTTGCTAGCTTAATGAAAGGATATGTGATTCTCTTATAGAACCTACAGAATTGGTGGACCTGGTGGGTTTCAAACACTAACTCAACACCATCCCTTTTTTCAGGATCACAGCCAGGTACTCTCAACCAGCTCTCTCAAGGGCCAGTCCACCCTTCAAAGATCCAGCAATTCAATGTAGCACCCTACTTAGTCTGAACAGCCCCAGTTTTGACCCTTCACACCTGAGCCAACACACCTCAAGAGATGGTAGCATAGTGGTAATCCAGCAGCCCATGTTAATGCCCTGGGGACACAGGTTCAAATCCCATCACGGCAGCTGGTGGAATTTAAATTCAATTACTAAAAATATGGAATTGAAAGCTAGACTCAGTAATGATGCCATGAAATGATCATCAATCGTTGTAAAAACCCTTCTGGTTCACGAATGCCCTTTAGGGAAGGAAATCTGCCAGCCTTACCTGGTCTGGCCTACATGTGACTCCAGATCCACAGCAATGTGGTTGACTCTTAACTGCCCTCTGAAATGGCCTAGGAAGGCATTCAGTTGTCAAGGGCAATTATGGATGGGCAACAAATGCTGGCTTTGCCAGCGACACCCAGATTCCATGAAAGAAGAAAAAAAATTCTAACAATGCAGTTCCCATTTTAATAACCATCCATGAAAATTTTTTATTGACTGCATTCCTACCTTTAAAGATCAACAATACTTTATCCCCAGCCTTCAATGTTGCAAAGTTTAATCTTCTATACCATTCTGTCAGAGCATCACCCCCTGAGAGTTTGGAGCCTCAAGCACCCTGCTCTGTACTCTCTATACCCAATCGTCCTAATACCAGCAAGACTCACAGCCCAAGAGTGAATAAAAGACTTTTGGGGGACCCCATTGCAAACTTCCCTCCAAGTCAGAAAAAAATCTGTTTACCACCACCACTCGGGTGGTGGCATCCCATTCTCCACCTTAAACATTCACTCCTTTCACCACCGACGCACAGTGGCAGCAGTGTGTACCATCTACAAGATGCACTGCAGCAATTCACCAAGGCTCCTTCGACAGCACCTTCCAAACCTGCGACCTCTTCCACCTGGAAGGACAAAGGCAGCAGATGCATGATAACATCACCTGCAAGTTCCCCTCCAAACCACACACCATCCTGACTTGGAACTATATCGCCGTTACTTCACTGTCGCTGGGTCAAAATCCTGGAACTCCCTGCCTGACAGCACTGTGGGTACATCTACCACACGGACTGCAGTGATTCAAGATGGCGGCTCATCACCACCTTCTCTCGGGCAATTAGGGATGGCCAATAAATGCTGGCCTCGCCAGCGATGCTCATATCCCAAGAACAAATAAAAACACCTTAGCTAATTTTGTACCTTTAATGCCATGTTTTATTTTCAGAAATAAGTCTGTTATGTGGTACTTTATCAAATGCCTTTTGAAAGTACCTTTCTACAGCTACACTACTGCCACCAACAGTCTTACTTTATCAAGTTTCATAAGCTGCCACTCGAAGGCGTAAAGTCCCAGAGACAAGACCAAGCAATCTGGGGAGAATGAGCAGAAATATCGACAAGCAGCAACATTGCCTGTATCCACCCCATCCCTTCACTAGCTGGAGACTTCATTTCTCCAACATTTTCCAATTCTTCGAACCACACTCATCCAGAATGCAAGTCATTTCACTCTCACCAAAGTCCATGGCCTCAATAGGCTAGAGAAATTATACTCCTTTTCATTTTACGTCTAACGCCCCATCCTAGCTCAGCAAATTCCTGCGCACACAAACTACTCCTTCAGCCACCAGTCTTAGGTACTTCCTCCCTCAATAGGTCCACCTCAACACGTGGCACCATTCCCGACAGTTTGCTAAACACCCTTTCACCAACTGTTTTTTCACTCACCATCCTTCTGCCTCCTGATGATTGTCCATTTTTACTCGGTCCGTCGCCCTGTACTGAGACTTCTTTCGTACACATTGAGCAATATAAAAACACAACGTCCTGCTGAATAACTTCCTTTTATGCTACTGGAATTCAGAGTAAATTATTTTGTTTTGCCTGGATGTTGCAAAATAATCTTTAGTGCTTTGTTATAATAGTTCCGAAAAAGAGCAGGATAAATCAGGTAAATACAGATCCAATAGTCCAAGCAATTTGTTGGCATTCTCTTATAATCCATAACTCTAGGTCACATTAGTGAACACTGGAAGATATAAACCAATCTAGAGTTCAGTTTGTCAAAGTCAACTCGCCTTTAATAGACTTTTTTTTGTTAAAGTGACTGATTGCAAGTAACAGGAATGCAGGAGATGTAATGCTCATGGATTCTCACAGGAATCTCAGATGTATGGCATTTGAAGAAATGCATGAACTCAAAGTTGGTTGCCCCAAAGGAAACAAAAGGTTTGGGGACAATAGGCATGGTTTGGATAAGCGTGTATACAGTATATACTCACACGCATGTGCATACAAACATACCTGTGCACACTCACACATGCAGACACAAACATGCACATGCACTCATACACACGAGTGCACCTCCCGTGCCTTCCTCAGTCAGACACATGGATCACTCATCATTTAAAAAAAATTAACATTTGAAGAGGAGGAAGATTGAGATCTGTGGACATAATAACTTTTTAGTTGGAATAATCTTGTTTTTTTCACTTTAACGGAAAGAGGTTGCAGCGCCACCTCTGGGGCAAGCATGACTAATGTGACTTTTTTTTCGCAAGTTTATGTTTGAGGTTACAGTGACATTCTGTGGCCAAGACAGGAATAGCCAAACATTTACCATTAATGTGTCCAAGGATTTCATACATACAGTAAACACAAACGTACAAGAGATGCGTACACTGGTCGATCTTCAATAGCCGTGTACACAGGAAATCAAATCTTCACGTTAGCAGGCAGGGTATAAATGAACCAGGACAAAAGGAAGATGTAACATTGGACAGGTAGAAAACAGGGGTAAGGTAGAGTGGGGTTAAAGGCCGAAAGGATGGAGGTAGACAAGGTTAGCAAGCTGGGAAGGTAGAAAGTGGGGCACTGTGTCTGGTTGGGAAAAGAGGTAGAGCAGGGTGAAAAGCTGGGAGAAAGGGTGGATGAGTTACAGGCTATGGGGGCGGGAGAAGGCAGGATGGTGAGTACAGAGCAGTGGGCAAAGGTGCGAAGACCAAGCAGCATGGCTGGGAGGAGCTGCTGGCGGAGGTTTTGAAGACTACCTTGGGCAGCTAGTAAAAAACTGGGAATTGGCCAAAGGCTGATGGAGGCCAGCGGAAAGGAGGACTGGGCAGTAATTGTGGATGAGCTAAGTGGCAGTGGAGCACGGTGTCCTGAACACTAGGGGGACAGAGGGGAGGACCCAGTGAGGAGCGTTTAAAAGAAAATGTGGGGAAATATCTGAAGCAGACGGAGATACAGAACTATGGGCACACAGCAGTTCAGTAGCACTAGCCTTGCATTGTTCCAGCAAACTGCTGGTACACACGATGGGCTGAATGGCCTCCTGAATGTCTGTGGGAGGACGTCACTCATAACCAGCCTTCTATTTGAAGACAGCAGCATGGCAATAAAAGTCCACACTGGAATACCACCATAGCCTCAGGCACAGTTCTGAACTCGTAAGTGGACCACCACTGAAGGAGGCAGGAGCAAAGACCTAAAGGGATTAAATAGAGGCATGCAGAGACAAAGAAAGAACTGTCGGACACACATTGCTGAGAAAAGTTCCTTTTATTCAAATAGCTTAACAATTTGTAATGGGTCAAACCAACAAGAACCCGAGGCTTTAGTCTTGTAGTGATCTGGTACAAAAGGATGTAACCTTTTTTTTTTAAAACACATGTTCAGAAAAGTAAAAGTACACCAAAATTACCTTCATTCCTTGCCCAGCATAAAAATATCTTTACAAATTCCTGCCACTTATGCAAGTACTTACAGGTCAAAAGTTACCCAGGATTTCACAGCTTATGAAAAAAAATGATGAAAAATGTACACATTTTAAACAAACAGGAGAGAGAAGAGCTAGGATCAAAGGGTTTACTTTAATCCTGGACTTAATTTCCATGACACCCATTATCCCTTCAGCAGCTCCCTATCTAGAGCATGACTAGTATTGCGATTGGGGGCAACCCTGTCCTTAGTGCAGCACTCTGGGTTCGAAGTGCAAGACCCATTAACATAACACTTGTAATTGTGTGAAAGACAAACATGCCTTCCATCCTTCCAAAACCCCAGAAACATAACCTAAACCTGTGCATCTATCACCCTCACTGAGGCCTAAACACTGTCACACACCTGGACACCAACCACTCTATGGCCACTCGCCACCTTTCAGTGATGGCAACATCAAGGGTCAAAGGCTTAAACAGGACTTGTCTGAAGTAATGTTTAATCAGAGGACAGTTTATTAGACAGCACTGTACTATCTATAACAGCAATCTTGTGCAGAGTTAGCAGACAGCACTGTTCTCATGTAAACCATAATGGAGGTTTGCCGGTTTGGAGGCTTAATGCTTGGTTCACAGTATTAAGTAGGGGTTTACGATGCTTGCAAGGGTAACAGGACAGTCACGAATGAAGGCCGGATGATTACAGGTTTCCTACCAAGAAGCAAACAGGCAAGCTCCTATTGCTCATGCACTGACACAACTGAACTGAAACTTTGCATCGAAGCCCCTAGCACTGGACACAATGCACACGAATTGCTGTAAGCATCATGCATTTTCAGTCTGGTAAGCTGCACACCAATCTTATTGAAACTCACTAAATCGACAGGACCTATCCGACAGATATTTGGCGATACAATTACACCCAGCAGAAATAAAATGAACAACTCTGACAATTACAGAAATGCAGTGGTGATTTCAGAGGGGAAAAGGTAGCTTCGGCAGTTTAAGTTATTCAGATATTTTGCAAAGGTCAGCCAACTGTTCATGTTACTCCAAGTTCTCTCACTCCTTGCTCTGGACATTGTATAATATCGACTCATCTAATTCATTGTTCCCTCTTCCTACATATAATAAAAAGGGAAATGTGGGTCCTATGGCACTAGTGTACTTTTACCCGCACGTCTCACTGACAAAGGGCTGTGAAATAAGGATTAAATGTCAGACTGTAAGTCACAAAAGCATACAAACTACACAACGTACTTAATTTGCTTTCTAATGGATCTCTTCCAACACCTAAAAGCTACATACCTTAATTTGTTTAGAGAGAAAAGTTCAGTAACATTATTCTTCACACTGAGATTCCTCTCAAAGTTTCCTAACACGACACAAAGATGTCTTCCTGTGGGTTGTAATCCAAACCAACACAACTCGAAGAGTCTGTGGGAACATTTGCTAGCATTAAGAAGAGAATGTCTTGAACAGACGTGAGGTGTTCCCGCCCACTGTGATGCTAGATATAGCAGACTGACTGAACAGATGCTGGGAATGCCCATTCACCTGTTGCAGAAAGTTGGGCACGTCTTATCAAACATCAATTACACTCATGACAGTGCCCACATCAAACAATACAATGATCGAAGCTGCACAATAATGTGTTTACATGGGTAGGAGTCAACTCTGATCCCAAACTCTAAAGACTAGCGCAAATTAAGTCACTGACAATCAAAGAGAAACACAAGAGACTGCGCACAGAAAATTTCACCACTGCTACTACGCATTCCAGACCTTCTCCCATCTCCTGATACATAAGAAAAGCTCCAGTAATGACACAGCTCGGGTGTGGGATGTGCAGAAGGTTTGAAATTTCCAACTTGGTTTTGCACTAGCCGACTGATTGGCGTGGCACTGCCGCTTTTGAAATCCTCGTGCTGATTTTTTTCGTCCCCCCTTGGGGAAACTAGCCTTTATACACCAACTCAGAGCAAACAGATCTTCAGTTTAGAAAAAGAATTCCGATATGTTAATTTGGCTGCTCTCTCCACAGCAGCTGGCAGACTGCGTGCTTCCAGCATTTTCTGGTTTTGGTTTACAAGAAGAAATTGCGTCCAATTTCAGCAAAACTTGGCTCTGAACTTAGTGCATCAGCAAGGCGACAAGAACCTTCTGCACAACTCAGGAAACACAATACAGTACAGTCAGCATTATATAACCCTACACATTATGCCAGCATGAATATATATATATATATATATATATATAGTTCAGTTCGTGGCATGTTCCCTTCTCCACTTGCATTCATATCCTTTCCCGATTTCTATCTCGTAATCAGACATAACTGCGTTTCAAATATTCTTTTAATGAATTAATTTTTTTTGCGCCATGGCCTCCAATCACAGCCTGCGTGACAGGAAACAGGACAATGGTTGTTCAGAGTAGTACAGTGTGCTGGCACTCCAAGACACCATGCTGCGGACTGACCGGATACAGTTCAGCATCCACAATCCTCCCTGTAGCGAGTTCCAGATCTCAGCCTAGCAGTGCCAGGGAGACGGTGAGTGGCAGCCATTTGGATTACCCTGAACCGTTCTCACACACCTCTGAGCTGCCGGTCAACCGCGACACTGACGGAGGCCTGGGATCAGGGATCTGTCCTCTCAGCCTAAGAATGGTGCATGGCATGGAGGATCTAAACAGACGGGAGAAATAAAAATTACAAAAAAAGAAAAACTGACCCGTGAAGTAACCACTCCTTTCAATTCATTTCTCAGCCTGTCAGTAAAGTTCTGGAATTCCTGAACATCCCATCAAATCCCAGAAATTCCATACCTGCCGGGGTGGGGGGGGGGGGATGTGGGAAGAAGAGGAGAGTCACACTCCCACTAGAAGGGAGTGCATCTCCTGCGTCAATTCGATACAGTTCATACTTTTTTTTTTGAGCAGGACAAAACTGCTGGAAATGTTTGCTTGGCAGATAGTGGTCTCTGCTGCACAGTTTGTTTCCAGCTATTTAAAAACGTGGCAGAATTTAAGCAGCAGTTATTAATTACAGGCTTTTCAATGTTTGACAATTGGGAAGAGAGACAATTTCAATTAAGATAAACTGCACAACGCAAAAATCAACGGGGTGCAAACGCAATAAAATCAATCAATCACCAACGTCACAGTGTCGCACATCACACACCACCACAGAACAAAAATATCAGTTGATAGCAGGGCAAAAATTAAGTGCATTAATTCAGAGCTGCAGATAGGCTAAAGCCAAACCCCACTCCAAGTGTTACATATGTGGCCAGGTCCTGCTAGAAGCTCCAGCACACTCAACAGAATATTCCCTAAAATCGGAGCTATGTTACTGGGTTAATAAGGAAAGCAGAGAGCTCCTTTTAACCTCTGGGAAGAAAAATCTTCATGCGGGAAGGACCATTGGATTGGGAAGGTCTGCCAGCCCTGGCTCCTCTGGATGATACATTTTTACACTTTGCTCTTTATTAGGTACTCCAAAGAGGTGGGATTATAAGCCTGGTGCTTTCACGTTTTGAAAATAATTGAGAAATTTCAGCCATCATTAATATAGCAATGCTTTTTTGTTTCTTCATAACTGGTTATATTATTAATGATCATCTGTTAAAAACTGTAGCTTTGTACATACAAAAATATTAATTCTAACAGCTTCTTTTCTTTTGGTGGGAGAAAAGGGTTAGTGTGAATGTAGCAAGAGCATATTCAGAGCCACTGCCAGTCTGCTATGAAGCATGGAGGAAAGCACTTCATAAAGGAAACTCACAGAAGTCTATTTATTCAGTCTAGTGAGCCTGAGCCAATTCAGGACTATACTTCAACACATTTGAGCTAATCTCACAGAGATCTGGGGGTGGGGTGGGGGAAACTCCAGTGAAATTATCAAGGTGGCTACAATTTGAATTGAAAGGTCCTGCTAAGGAAGCCAACATGCTGGCATCAGAGCTACAGGCCGTTCAATTTCCTTCTAATTTTCTCCCGTAACCTCTCATTTTTCAATCGTACTGTCTTTTACAGAGGTAGAGCTCCGTGGGTGTTGGCCACCGTGTGATTCTTCACCCAAGTGGAATTCTTCGTGTGTAAGTCTGGGTGACTGTTCAATGATGAAGCCTAGCCTGATCCTGTCCTCATGCAACAGTCACACACACGGACTGTCAGATGGCAATCAAGAGCAGGAACAGCGTTTGACTTTCATGTCCTTAGTCCACAGAGGCAGAGGCGAACTGGGAATAGATTGGGTACGGAACTGCGTCCCACATGATATACCAACCCCCTATTAGGCTGCAGTTTCATCGAAAAACTTAATACACTTACTTTATGCCCTGGATCACTGTTCAAGAAATCATTTTGTTCACAACTCAATACCTGCTTGTGCCCACGAGAGGGTTAAACCTCCTAGTGAGTCAGTCCCTGCAATTCTTAAATGGTTATGCAAGCTCTCAGTACCATTACTGAGACGTGGGGTTATCAGACTTGCTCTCCTGGCGCGATGGCGGTTTACTGTTCCAAGGACTGCTATTCCCCAAGGCTGGCAAGTTACGGATGTCGTCCTCATCATCGAGACCATTGGCTGCATCAAATTGGCCGTTCTCTAACCGCGTGATTAGGCGCTCATCCTCGTCACCGAACTCCCCACCCATTAGTGCTGGCTCACCCACAACCATAACGTCCTACAATGAGTAGGTCGCATCGATTAAACCACAGCAAAGAAGACAGTAGTAAAGAATTTTTTTCCGTTCCCTCGCGCTTCAACTGGTTAATGCATTTTCCTTGAACATAACCAACCCAATGATTCTGAAAATCTGGCTGGAATAGGAGCAGCAGGAGCAAGTGTTTCTGTCTCACCTCGGTTCTATTGCTACAAGGGCAATTTGAAGTCCGCAAAATATCAGTTATTGAGTGCCTTACCTAGCAGCGTGCAGGATTTAAGTCAGCTATTCCATTGTGTTTTCAGTGCCTGAGTTAACTTACCCCAAAAAAGGGCTCAAGATGGTTTAATTTGCACCAATTTTCATTCAAGTTTACCTCTATGCTATGCTGGCTTGATTCAGAAGGGTTATCACTTGGTAGGGCAAGCAGCTCTGGTAGCAGATCATTGGACCCCAGGCGAAGGGCCATAGCTGTGACAGGGAGGAAAGTCAGATCCCATCCCACTCAAGATTGCAGTACAGACAGTAGTGTGCAGTACGCATGTTGCCCTTGCTTTGCCAATGGAGGCCGCATGGCACTGCATTTGAGTTGCTGGAAACCCTACAGAGAAGAAATTCAACAGCATGAGGTCAAATGTAAAAAAAAAAGATTCTGCTGCTGGCTGGCTTAACACACAACACTTCCGTTTCCTTGTCAATGCCCTTACTTTGTACTCGTATTGGTGGTGACAATGTTATGCCAGTAGGAACACACAAATAGTGAGGAACGGGTGCAGAGATGAGAACGTGGTGTTTTGACATGAAAACCCAGTTTACAGAAATGAATGCAGTTTCACAACAAGCAAGAGTGGGGAGCTGACGTGACTGCAGTCAGCACTACCTCTGATATGCAAAAGCATATGGTGGGTATTTTACAGTTCATGCCCACTAAAGGCACCATGAATCGGACACACTTCTTGTCTACATTGCCCACAACTGCAAAAGTGGCCATGATTCTTCGGCATGCAGTTGACTGTAGACAAGAGTATGCAGGGGCAAGAGAGGATAAGGGGGAAGGCTCCCTTCTCTACACCAACTTTTCATTTCCAACCCACTTGTGACTCCCATGCCATGGCAGACACAGGCAGCATAATGTTTCGCCAAGGTATAAAGTGACTCGGAAGCATCGCTCCCCAAACATTAAAATGATATTCAGACGAAGGCAATATATTGGCTTTAACCAGCTTCGATCCCAAGTATCCAAAATATCCTCCTTCCCTATTCAACTGTATATTTTAAGAAGCATTTGGCCCCAAAGATAACACTGTCCTTTTTATTTACTGGGCAGAGTTTGTGTCCTCAGTTTACTGTTTGCAAATTCTCCCCATTCAGTTACTCAGGCTCCTATCAAGGGGTCTAAGGATCTTGGGCTCTTCAGCAGAGTTGAGGATTTCTGTTGTTGAAATGCGGCTCAGATCCATTTCGTAAGTAAACGGATTCTAACTGCAGCCAAGCTTTCTTTCAGATGAACACCCCACACTTACTGCAGTTGCTGATCTGTATCATAATGCTGTTGTAACCCCTTCTGCCCACTGCCCCTTTCTTCCTTGTTGAGAAGAAAGATTTCAAACCTCTCAGTGAAACTACCCATCGGGTATTAGGACTCATTTTGGGATGCGGGTGTACACTAAGTAACCCAGATCAAAACTCGAATAAACTTTCCGAATGATGGACAGCTCCTCTCCCCTCACTGCAGCAACTTTTCTGGTTGTCTGTTCAAGGTGTGGTGGGGGACAGGCTTAAGAGGTTAGTATCTTAGTGCTCATCACAGCAACCTGCTGGTAATTCCCCTCTAAACCAACCATGTTCTTTACTCATACTGTTCATCCCTACCTGCCAGGAATCCTGCATAAGCCTCAGCCCTGCTTCCTTTGGGTAAGGTTATGAGTGACTGGTTTGTACTCTCATCCCTGGTCCTGTTCTGCGGGGTGTTATGTGGTTACTTATGCTCACAGGGGTGGTGGACGTTTTGCCTGATTACACTCTGTAAAGCTGCAAAAAAGTCACATTGTGGATAATGTTTGATGATTGTCCATTGTGAAATAAAACGGGTTTCTTTTTTTTTAAAAAAAAGCTTTACAATTTAAAGCTGTACTAATTACGAGCCCAAATCTGACTTGAAAACTATACACGCTCAATCTTGTCCAAAATTTATAGCGTACAGGTATTTTGCTTCTTTTCTTGCCCAAAATTACTATTATTTGAAATGTGACATAAACTGAGCAAGCTTGCTGAATTCTGACAGGACAAAATCTGACGTCAGAATAATCCAGGCCTCAAAATTACTGCCAAACAACCAATTACAACTTTTCGCAATTTGAAAGGGGTTTATTACAAAAGAGAGGAACAAAAGTTCGCATTAAAAGTCTGATCTTGAAAGTGCAGAGGTAAATGTTGGTGGGTTTTCAGGCTGGTTACATTGTTCTTCACAATTTTTCTGTCTCATTACCAAACCAGGCAGGGATAGAGTCAAAGGCCGCTTTGATTCAAGGAATAGGACTCATCAGCTTAGATTCTGGGAAATCCTAATAGTATTAATTTGTTGTTTCTTTTAAATACGTCTAAAGCCCCTCAATATCTAAGACGCAGAGGGATTAGACGGAAATCAATCTTCTGAGTTTCCAAAGCCGTCTGCCTCCTCCCCAGCTGCCGAGACCCACTTATTGTCTAATAACGTCCTACTTTGGCCTAGACAGGGTGTGGGGGCAGGGTTACAATCACAAACCCTTTTAGCCCAGCAAGTTACTCTCAGGTTGAACCTGCAAGAGAAGAGGGCACTCTTAATCAAAGGTTCGTCTTGCCAAGCCCATTTCCCTACTCACTCGCCACATGCAAATCTTCAGTGGTTATTTTGGGGGGAATTTTTTTTCTTAAAAAACAAATTTGACTAGATTTTTAAAAAAAAAGTCATATCAGATGTAACCAAAAAAAAAATGCAGAAACCTGCTGTGTTCTTTAGCAGTGTCTCAGTGTTATCAGCTACATTTCCACATGCTCTGCATTGAAGACCTAAACATGACCACACCTCAATCAATCCAAAAGCATTGAGACTAGCATTCTACAGGATGCAGTACCAATACAGAGGGGTCTTACTCAATACAACTTAGTTTGCAATGCTTGGTACACTGAACACTTGTTCATTACTACCATATCAACCTCAGTACCTAAAAGTAAGTATTGATTACTCATGACTGAGCTGCAGTGCACTATTAATCCAGATTGAAGGCAGTGACATTACCATTATTTGAAGAACTAATTCTTTCTCCTAAAGACAAACACTGATCAAGTTTATTGAAGTTTTCAGTTGTATAAACTGTGCCGTTCTCATCTGGTTTTGGATGGGTGGGGAAAATTCTTCTCCCGCGAAACGAGAGAAGTTGCCGATCTTAATCTATCGCAGTGACTAGACAATGATCCAGCAAGCTGAGTGTTTGGTCAGCCAAATCAGAATCGAGGACTCAATAACTTCCCTCCAAGCTACCAGTCGTACGCAGGTCATCACCCCTCACATTGGCTCACATCATCAAATTAATCCCACAAAATGGGGATCACAAAACAGTTAGCATTTTCAAACTTCAGTTACCACCTCCAATATCACGTCGTACATCCAGAGATGAAATAAACCCCTAACATGGGGCTTCAAGATAGGAAAATATCAGTGGGCATTTAAGGGGGGAAATTGCGACTGAGGTTTAATATGGCAATATGAAGTGGCGGTTCAGCACTGCTTTCAGGGACATCTCCATGAACAGTCAGGGTGAAAACATAATGCACAACTCTCAAGATGTAGAAGAACACAGCAGGTCAGCACTGCACTGAACACAGGCACCTCCACAAACCCTACTCCCCACACCCTAAAATACTCAGGATTAGAACTAGCCAAATCGCCATATTGGAGAGAGGAAAACATTGGAGTGAAAGGTGACAGCTGCCCTCGACAATCACAAGCAGCTTGAATATAGTCAAAAATGACAACTACATCCAAAGCTGCTTGTCGAATATAATGGCTATCACAGAGCATGGAAAAGGTGTTGAGATATTTTCTCGGCAGTCTATTGGTCAGTTAGCTTTGCCATTCTTCGGCCTAAGAATGGGAATTCAGACAAAGAGCCCAAACCAAACCCCACCCGTAAACCCAGCAGACCCGTTTACACAGCACTTAACACCACGTTTACAGCAGTCATTTCCTGCTTTTGAATTCAACTCCACGAACGGTCAGATTTGTTAAGCTATCTGCCAAAGGGAATCGGTTACTCAGTCAGGGCCACATTGTGTGTTTGAAATGGAGAAGACACTCTTTATTCAGCTGAATGTTTTCTCAAAGATTTTTCCAGCATATCCTTTGCTTCCCTTCGTGTCTCTACCCTCGATAAGCTCATGTAAAACACCCAGCATGTGGCTTACACATCCATCCCTACTGAGTTCCATGTGTTCAGGAAGTTACCAAGATCCTCAGCCTCATTTCAAAAAAAAAAAAATCACTCCATGGTCTAGCCTTATTGCTATTTCAAAGAACTCCCCAAGCCTACACATCTCACTCACACCCTTGCTCACTGCAATACCTTCCTCACTTCCTCTGCTTTAGAATTAGTAACTCCTGCTTCAGTCACTTTGCCTCCAACTCTGGAACTCCCTCACCTGCCACCTTTGTCTCTTTCACTACCTTCAAAAAAAAAGTTTATGCCGCTTCTTTCGACTATAAAAATCCCTTGAGCCCCACCTGTCTCAGAGAGTCCAAAGCCACTGCTCCAACACATTAAGCCCAACCAGCAGGCCAATCTGCTTTTATTAACACTGATAACATTGGTGCAGCAGCCACTGTTAAGACAATGGAACACTCTGTTTTCTAGTCCTGGCTGTCACAGGCAGTTGACGGCCACTAGTTCTGCTCCCATTGTGTTGTGATTGTCACCGTCTATTAGGACTCTCCTCTGGTATCTCGGTTCTCCCTCCAGTGTGGGAGAAGGGTCCACCAGAGATGGTTTTGTACCAGCATCACTATTATTTAACTGGGCCACGCTAAGTGGGGGATGAAACCTGTCCACTGGCATGCACTGCCTAGCCGCTATCAACAGAAAACATGACAGAAAACTCCCTCAGTTCAGTCAAAGGCAGAAAGTATTAGATGACCTCCGGAGCGAACTGAATGCCATCCCTATGATCCAACAGATGGGTTACTTGTGGACTGCCCCGATCGGGAACTCCAGGCTCTCCCAAAGTCTGTGTAAAGAGGCCCGCTGGTTTCGCAATGTTAGTGACGGTCAAAGACAGCGGTTAGATCAATATGGAGAAGGATGCTTACAGGTACCTGAGTGGACAGACTGAAGCCTGCGGCAGGGCTACTCTTTTTCTTACTGCCCCCGCTGCTGTTGCTGGCTGACCCTGCACCAGACGTGTTGCCGCCAGATTGCTTCCTCTTTCGCCGCTTGGCTGTTGGAGGTCTGACGGGTTCGGCTGCGTGAAAATAAAGAGTAAAAAAAAAAGGGAAAGCCGAACCACAGTTTTGGAAACTGTGAATTGCAACCATGCAAAGTGTTTAAATATGGAGGCACATCACCCAAGCACATATACATGAGCTCGAGAAATCAGAAGAGACCTGGGAGTAAAATTCCCTTCAACAGTAATGGGAGAATGCACACTTTCCACCATACACAATAACTCACTCATGAAGTTACAGGAACATGGCTTTGGAGTATGATTTCTAAAAATACTGTTTTGTTGGAAGGTTACGAATTAATGATAAACAGAAATTCTCCCTTGTATTGTTAACAGGAATTTTAGACATCTGGTGTTCATACATCTCTACTTTCAGCAAATGGGTCAGAGATGATGAGAAGTCTCAACAGGTACCACTTTGCCTGGCTACTGTCCTATGTTAGACCTATGTTGTACTGAGTTTTCTGTGTTGTTAACATAGCACTGGCTCTAGCCTGTGTTGTAACATATAATGCAACTCCGGGCCATGTTGTAGCATGTAATGTAACGTGTCATATACAGAACAGAAACAGGCCTTTTGGCCCATCGTGTCCGTGGTGGCCTTCAAGCACCTCTCTATTCTAATCCCATTTTCCAGCACTTGGCCCGTAGCCTTGTATGCTATGGCATTTCAAGTGCTCATCTAAATACTTCTTAAATGTTGTGAGGGTTCCTGCCTCTACCACCCCTTCAGGCACTGGGCCATGTGGTAGCATGTAATGTAATGTGTTTCTGGGCCCTGTTATACTATGTAGCACCTCACTGGGTTGTATTGTAATATGTAATGTAACATGACTCTGGGCCATGTTGTACCATATAACATGTCTCTGGGCAATGTTGTAGCATGTCATGTAACATGCCTCTGGGTGAGTCGTAGCATGTAACGTAATGTAGCTCTGGGCTGTGTTGTAGCATGTAACATAATGTGCTTCTGGGTTGTGTTTTTTATTTATTTATTTAGAGATACAGCACTGAAGCAGGCCCTTCGGCCCACCGAGTCTGTGCCGACCAAGAACCACCCATTTATACTAACCCTACAGTAATCCCAACATCCCTACCACCTACCTACACTAGGGGCAATTTACAATGGCCAATTTACCTATCACCTGCAAGTCTTTGGCGGTGGAAGGAAACCGGAGCACCCGGCGAAAACCCACGCGGTCACAGGGAGAACTTGCAAACTCTGCACAGGCAGTACCCAGAATTGAACCCGGGTCCCTGGAGCTGTGAGGCTGCGGTGCTAACCACTGCATCGTTGTAGCATGTAATGTAACGTGCCTCTGGGCCATGTTGTAGCATGGAATGTAACAGGCCTCTGGGCCCTGTTGTGGCATGCAATGTAACATGGCTTTGGGGCCTGTTGTAGCATATAATGTAACGTGCCTCTGGGCTGTGTTGAAGCATGTAATGTGGCATGCCATGTAATGTGGCTCTGGGCCCTGTTGTAGTCTGGAATGTAACGTGCCTCTGGACCATGTTGTAGCATGGAATGTAATGCTGCTCTGGGCTGTGTTGTAGCATGTAATGCAACGTGGCCGTGGGCTGTGTTGTAGCATGTAATGTAATGCGCCTCTGGGCCCTGTTGTAGCATGTAACGGAACGTGCCTCGGGCCCTGCTGGAGCATGTAATGTAATGCGGCTCTGGGCTGTGTTGTAGCATGTAATGGAATGTGCCTCTAGGCCGTGCTGTACCATGTAATGTAACAAGCCTCCGGACCCTATTGTAGCATGTAATGTAACGTGCCTCTGGGCTGTGTTGCAGCATGTAACCTAACGTGCCTCTGGGGTGTGCTGTAGCATGCAATGGAACATGCATCTGGGCCGGGTTGTAGCATGCAATGTAATGATCCTCTGGACTGTGTTATAGCATGTAATGTAACACAGCTCTGGGCCCTGTTGGAGCATGTAATGTGCCTCTGGGCTGTGTTGTAGCATGTAATCTAATGAGACTCTGGGGTGTGCTGTAGCAGGTAATGGAATCTGCATCTGGGTCGTGTTGTAGCATGCAATGTAACGCGCCTCTGGGCTGTGTTGCAGCATGTAATGTAATTCGCCTCTGGGCCATGTTGTAGCATGTAATGTAATGTGCCTCTGGGCCATGTTGTAACATGTAATGCGCCTCTGGGCCCTGTTCTAGCATGTAATGTAATGTGCCTCTGGGCCATGTTGTAGCAAGTAATGTAATGTGCCTCTGGGCCATGTTGTAACATGTAATGTAATGTGCCTCTGGGCCATGTTGTAACATGTAATGTAATGCTCCTCTGGGCCCCGTTGTAGCAGACAATGTAACATGCCACTGGGCCGTGTTGTAGCATGTAATGGAACGTGCCTCTGGGCCATGTTGTAGCATGTAATGGAACGTGCCTCTGGGCTGTGTTGTAGCATGTAATGTAATGTGGTTCTGGGCTGTGTTGTAGCATGTAATGCAACATGCCTCTGGGCCGTGTTGTAGCATGTAATCTAACGCGGCTCTGGGCCATGTTGTAGCACGTACTGTAACATGACTCTGGGCCGTGCTGTAGCATGTACTGTAATGTGCCTCTGGGCTGTGCTGTAACATGTAATCTAATGTGCCTCTGGGCCATATTGTAGCACGTAATGTTATGCGGCTCTGAGCCCTATTGCAGCATGTAATGGAAAGTGCCTCTGGGCTGTGTTGTAGCATGTAATGTACTGTGCTTCTGGGTTGTGCTGTAGCATGTAATGTCACATGGCTCTGGACCGTGTTTTAGCATGTAATGGAACGTGCCTCTGGGCTGTGTTGTAGCATGTAATGTAATGTGGTTCTGGGCTGTGTTGTAGCATGTAATGTAACATGCCTCTGGGCTGTGTTGTAGCATGTAATGTAATGATCCTCTGGGCCGTGTTACAGCATGTAATGTAACACGGCTTTGGGGCCTGTTGTAGCATGTAATGTAACGTGCCTCTGGGCCCTGTTGTAGATGTAATGGAATGTGTCTCTGGGTCCTGTTGTAGCATGTTTGGAATGTGTCTCTGGGCCCTGTTGTAGCATGTAAGGCAACATGGCTCTGGGCCCTGTTGTACCATGTAATGGAATGTGTCTCTGGGTCCTGTTGTAGCATGTAACGTAACGTGCCTCTGGGCCCTGTTGTACCATGTAATGGAATGTGTCTCTGGGCCCTGTTGTCGCATGTAATGTAATGCAGCTCTGGGCCCTGTTGTAGCATGTAAGGCAACATGGCTCTGGGCCCTGTTGTACCATGTAATGTAATGCAGCTCTGGGCCCTGTTGTAGCATGTAAGGCAACATGGCTCTGGGCCCTGTTGTACCATGTAATGGAATGTGTCTCTGGGCCCTGTTGTAGCATGTAATGTAATGCAGCTCTGGGCCCTGTTGCAGCATGTAAGGCAACATGGCTCTGGGCCCTGTTGTACCATGTAAGGCAACATGGCTCTGGGTCCTGTTGTAGCATGTAATGTAACGTGCCTCTGGGCCCTGTTGTAGCATGCAACGTAATGTGCCTCTGGGTTGTGCTGTAGCATGTACTGTAATGTGCCTCTGGGCTGTGCTGTAACATGTAATCTAATGTGCCTCTGGGCCATATTGTAGCACGTAATGTCTCTCTGGGCCATGTTGTATTATTGTTTTCAGGGTTGGACTCGACTGTACTTTCAGCTGTAACATGGTTGGAAATATTATTGCTCACCGGCACATCAGAAAAATAAAAGCCCCATTTTGCAGGCTTTCCTGCCCACCATCAGCACCTGACAGGCCACCTTGTCCCTTCAGCCTCTTACCAGGAGGAGCTACCATCCGCTGCCACTTCTGAAACAGGCAGGTCTTCAGGCAGTCTCGGGGGCTCAGGTTATAGGTTTTGTGCCTTGACATCAGTTCCTGCATTGGCTCCAAAATGACGCAAAGCTAGATTGAGGAAACGGGGAAAAAAGTGAAATCACACAAATCAGCCGGCGATTCTGATTTTTAGCTCCAAGCGTTTTAACGGTTAACATGACTGAGCCTTGACACTTGAGCTCAGAAATGTGCTCTAAATAATCCCTTGCTGAAGCTCCCACTATTTGTCTGCACCTTCATTGCATATCGTACTCATGTTAGGTAACCACTAAGGGAAATATTTTTTCTGCATACGACATGTCTGGAAAGATTGTTGTAATCTATCTGGGAGACTTCAAGGTTTGAAAGATCCACAGCATCACAAATGCCAGTCTTCAGCCAATTCGATTCACTCCACATGATATCAACAAAGTGCTGACGGCACTGGTTAAAGCAAAGGCTATGGGCCCTGACAACATCCAGGCAGTAGTGCTGAAGACTTGTACTCCAGAACTAGCAGTGTCCCATCTCCAAAAATCTAACCAGCTCCCCTTGACATTCAATGGCATTACCATCACTGAATTCCCCACCAACAACATCCTGGGGGTTACCATTGACCAGAAACTTAACTGGACCAGCCATATAAATACCGTGATTATAAGAGCAGGTCAGAAGCTGGGAATTCTGTGGTGAGTAACTCGCCTCCTGACTCCCCAAAGTCTGTCCAAGGCGCAAGTCAGGAGTGTGATGGAATACTCTCCACTTGCCTGGATGGGTGCAGCTCCAACAACACTCAAGAAGCTCGACACCATGCAGTACAAAGCAGCCCGCTTGATTGGCACACCATCTACAAACATTCACTCCCTCCACCACCGACGCCCAGTGGCAGCAGTGTGTACCATCTACAAGATGCACTGCATCAACTCACCAAGCCTCCTTGGACAGCACCTTCCAAACCCACGACCTCTACCACCTGGAAGGACAAGGGCAGCAGATGTATGGGAACACCACCACCTGCACCTTCCAAGCCACACACCATCCTGACTTGGAACTATATCACCGTTCCTTCACTGTCACTGGGTCAAAATCCTGGAACTCCCTTCCTAACAGCACTGTGGGTGCACCTACCACGTGGACTGCAGCAGTTCAAGGCGGCAGCTCACCACCACCATCTCAAGGGCAATACTGGCCTGGCCAGCGACGCCCACATCCCATGAAAGAATAAAAATAAAACGAACTGCACCACCCAACCCTCTCGTCTCTAACTTCCCAATTACTTTCTTTTCAGTTTGCATTGGCAGCTTATTCTGTAGGCAGACAAAAGACAGGCAACTGAACTGTTGGCTGGTTTTGACTGCCAAACCTGAACTAGCCAACAGGTGACGTCCCACCACCGCACTAAAAGGATAAGTTTTAAGCATGGTCAGGTTAGCTACAACACAGTTAGAAGGGTGAAGCTCCTTCGCTGCTGTCCTATCAAATACGGTCATGTTAGGGATAGAGCGAGGAATAACTGACTTCTCATTAACGCTCACCAGCTGACCTTATAGGACACACAACGTTATCAATTTGGTTCGTACTAGCTCGAGAAGTAGATGGATTTGGCTTTATTTGCAGCTTGGGGTTTCTATTGAGACATCAGACTTACTCTGAGGTAGTTAAGGGTGAAGTTTGTGAGGCCAGAGCGGGTGATACTGTTGGATAGCTGCTCCAACATTGGAGGATCCTGGGCCTATATAATAAAAAAAACACATGATTATGGGAGCAAAATTGAGAGAAAACAGGCTTTCGTAGCGATGGAAAAATCATTAACTGCACAGCGCAGAATTATAGCAAATAAATACTGGCTACATTGAAAAACATATTTGACTTTAATTCCTCAATTAACTTTTCACTCGGAATCCTTCACAAAACCGGTCAACTTTTATCATTACTAGCAACGCCCCAATCTGACACGTTTTTATTAAATTAACTTGTTCAAGTACGCAAAGATGAATAACGTTCGCGGTCAACAATATTGTACGGGGAGCTCAGAATAATCTAGTGTGTGGATCATAACACAAGCACATTATTGTTGCTTTCCGCCCCACACGTTCGAAAAGTTGGGTATGTACGGTGACCATGGGAGCCTGTGCACTTCAATGATTGTTTAACCAAAGCGCACAGTCTCGTACCTCTGTATGGATTTCATCAAGCACACAGTCCACACTCCGATATGTGGAAGCGCTGAGCCACCTCTCACACCCTTATTTTGCCTGCTGGTTCCCAACCAGCTAACTGGCAGCAGATGCCAATACCAAGGTAGCAAAATCTCAAAGAAAAACGTAAAGGTTAAGCTACATAAACTTTTGAAACTTAACAAAAATTAAATTACACTTATTGAGGGAGCTTTTCCCTGGTGTCCAGAAATTGAACAGAATTCCAGAAGAACAGGCTGTGTTACAATAGCAGAATCATGCCTTTTTTTGCAGTGAGGACATTGCAGGGAGATGGCTATACCCTTGCTGGCTAGTCAACTTTAAGGGCAGCATTCAGGCCATTAGTTTATGCAGCTAAACATGGAGGCCAAAAAGCTCAGGAGGATTAATCAGCGGAATAAAAATCAGATACTCACATGTGTCGCAAAGATACTCCTTGAGAGCAGCTCACGATTTTGTCGGATGTTGAAGTGCCAATTTTTTACACGCATTAAATCATCGAAAGTGAACTCCAGATAGAGGCGGCCTTCCGTACATACCTGAGACAAAAAACAAGCACAGGCTGAATAACCCCTCTCACTCTGCCTGTCTTCATTTTACCAATGCTATGTGTGGCGCTTCTCTCTTCCGCCTCCTAAATTCCAAAATTGCCATTCCCAGACGGAGCTTCCACCCAGCATTGTTGCTTTGTAGAAATCAGGGCTTTCAATCATTCTACAATCCATTACAGAGCTCGGCTCTTCATTGGATTTCTCAGTAAGAAACAAAGTTTAAAGCAAACATAGGAACAGGAGTAGGCCATTCAGCTCATCAAGCCTGCCCTGCCATTCACTATGATCATGGCTGATCACCCACAACAATGCCTTTCTCCCACACTATCCTCATATCCCTTTATGTCATTGGTATTTAGAAATCTGTCAATCTCTGCTTTAAACATACTCCCTTCCACAGCCCTCTGGGGTAGAGAATTCCAAAGATTCACAACCCTCTGAGTAAAGAAATTACTTCTCATCTCTGTCCTCAGTGGCTTCCCCCTTATTTTGAAATTGTGTCCCCTGGTTCTAGACTCCCCAACCAGGGGAAACATCTTAGCTGCATCTACCCTGTCTATCCCTTTAAGTATTTTGTAGGTTTCAATGAGATCACCTCTCATTCTTCAAAACTCTATAGAGAATACAAGCCCAGTTTCCCCAATCTTTCCTCATAGGACAGTCCCGCCATCCCAGGAACAAGTCTAGTGAAACTTCGTTGCACTCCCTCTATGGCAATAATATCCTTCCTAAGGTAAGGGGACCAAAACTGCACACAGTACTCCAGGTGTAGTCTAACCAAGGTTATACACAATTGAAGACTTCACTACTCCTGCACTCAAATCCTCTTGCAATAAGGCTAACATACCATTAGCTTTCCTAATTTCTTGCTGCACTTGCATGTGAGCTTTCAGTGACTTATTGACAAGGATACCCAGGTCCCTTTGTACATCTACACTTTCTAATCTCTTACCATTTAAGAAATACTCTGCACTTCTGTCCCTCCCAACAGAGTGGATAACCTCACATTTTTCCACATTATATTCCATCTGCCACATTCTTGCCCGCTCCCTAAGTCTGTCCAAATACCCTTGAAGCTGCTTTGCATTTTCCTCAACACACTTTCCCACCTAACAAAGAACAAAGAACAGTACAGCACAGGAACAGGCCATTCGGCCCTCCAAGCCTGCGCCGATCTTGATGCCTGCCTAAACTAACAACTTCTGCACTTCCAGGGACCGGATCCCTCTATTCCCATCCTATTCATCTATTTGTCAAGATGCCTCTTAAACGTCGCTATCGTACCTGCTTCCACCACCTCCCCTGGCAGCAAGTTCCAGGCACTCACCACCCTCCGTGTAAAAAAACTTGCCTCGCATATCCCCTCTAAACTTTGCCCCTCGCACCTTAAACCTATGTCCCCTAGTAACTGACTCTTCCACCCTGGGAAAAAGCTTCTGACTATCCATTCTGTCCATGCCACTCATAACTTTGTAAACCTCTATTATGTCGCCCCCTCCACCTCCGTCGTTCCAGTGAGAACAATCCGAGTTTATCCAACCTCTCCTCGTAGCTAATGCCCTCCAGACCAGGCAACATCCTGGTAAACCTCTTCTGTACCCTCTCTAAAGCCTCCACATCCTTCTGGTAGTGTGGCAACCAGAATTGCACGCAATATTCTAAGTGTGGCCGAACTAAGGTTCTGTACAGCTGCAACATGACTTGCCAATTTTTATACTCTATGCCCCGACCGATGAAGGCAAACATGCCGAATGCCTTCTTGACTACCTTATCCATCTAGTTTTGAGTCAGCCATGAACTTGGAAATATTACCACTGAACTAAAAAAAAAATTGGCCTAAACCATACAGGGTAAGGAGCCACACAAATAGTAGTGTCTCTGCCAGTGACTCTTGAACTAATTCTCCGAGGCGGCAGAAAAGTGATCAGGTCAAATTCCTTAATTCTCTATCCTTGAGAATCCTCCATCTTTAAGTCCATTCTATATTTCCCACTGAGCACCAGAGCAAAAAGCAGTAAGGGACGTGGCTGCCCTGACAGAAAATAGCAGGAAAAGACAACTTGTTACGCAGCCCATGTCCTACCTTGGTGAAGATGGGTTTACTATGCAGCGTGACCATGCTGCAAAGATCACAATCCAGTATCACCAGGTTGCCGTGGAACGATTCCTTTGAGTGCTTCAGGTTAAAATAAAGATCTGTCGCTCCACCATCAAAGATACTACGGAAATAGCGAGGAATTAGGGTCCGGCCAATCGCTGTGTGGAAACGAGAGGGGAGAACAACCTTAAATTTCAAAACTTTGATGAGGGTTTTTAATCATGCAATTGAACTTTAAACGTCTAAGCAGTTTGTGGATCATTTCCCCACCTGCCAAAGGAATAACATTACTGCTCTGACTTTTATGAATAATTCAGAAGAGGGAGCTTTACCATGTTACTATGTACAGTTTATTAATGCACCAAACTGGGCACACAGGATATCCATGGAGCCTACTGAGTGGGGGACTATCACTCCATATTGCCCGACACAGTTTACTGGTGGCCCCGCAAAGTTATTACTTGCAGCTTCAAGCAAGAGCAGAGTCTTCCTTGGCACATTACATCGGTGCATGTCTTTAAACTGACGGAAGCTGCTGTACAAGTTGGTTTGAGGTGTTTCAAGACTGTGATGGGGAGCAGTCCCAACTCACTGTATCTCTTTGGCCCATCTTCCAGGCAGCAAGCCACGGTTAAAACGGCATCGTCTTCGAAAAACTCAGTGGTAAAAGTATCCCACCAAAGGTTGTCGCACTCCTGAGCAATAAAAATCATATCGACAATGAGTCACAGACCAGAGAATAAAACCCTCGGCAGCTGCTGCACTGAGAAGCCCAATAAGAAAAGTTGATTGTCATTTGATTGAAGTGAAACAATAAAGAAATGAGGAGACACCGAGGGATGTGGATACAATGACAGAATTAAGTGACTCCTCTGTTGCAGTATTTTCCTTGGTTCGAAACAGAACCTTCTTTGTTGCATTTTGTGCAGCAGACATGGATACATGTAACAGCAATATGTTCAACAGTTCCATTCTATATTGCCCTTTCATTGGTACGTCTTGAGTTTCGGAAGCTAACTCCCAAACTATCCTTCACTCCACAACCTGCCAGAGTTTCAGCAGTGATGCTCCAACTGGCTTCAGTGGGAGTGGGTAACCTGTGTGCACATGAGTGTGGAGGTCTCTACTTACCGACTAGGCTGGCAACTGAATACATCCACTAGGGAGAGGTGACTGGAGGTAACTGGGGCGTTGAGGGAGCCCCACCTTCAGGAAAAGGATAAGGTACTGGACAGAAACCTGCCCATTGTGGAACTTCGCCCCAGGAAGAAATTAATGCCTCCAAGAAAGGTCACAGGAAATTGGGACAGGGGGGAAAAGGCATTCAGCAGAAAACAACAATCCAGCTCAAAGCTAGCAGTGACTACAGGAGGGCAGTTCTGAAATGACATTGACTTTAAACTCTGCTGGCAAAGCCGCCTGAAATTACTCACCTCCGTCCAATTCTGGAGACGTTTGTTGAGCTCGTAGATCCTGTACTCAGGCTGTGACATATAAGGGGTGTGTCTTCTGAAATTGCAGGAACACATTGGCCATCAAATCAAATGGGACAATCGGAACTGTGGCCCTTCCCCAGAATATGTGACAAGCACTACAGAAACATCTCTCTCTTCAGCAGGATCACTTACAATTCTAGAAATGTAGCAACAGCCTGATAATGGTCTCAACATTATAATCTACCATAAAACCAACTATGCATCTGGCATTTATTATATGAGCTGGAAACGTGGTATGATTTTTACATTGGAGCACATCATAGAGTACTGGTGATACTATTTACAGTAAATACACAGCTGATGTGCTTATACAGATACTACAGAGATGGACTATAACCAGCAGCTAATTCACCAAGGGATCAGCTTTCTCTGGAAATCATCTACTGTTTGCCCAGAATTGTATCTGAAACACTTTACTGCTGGAAGCAAAAGCACAGATTGTTAAATTGTTTAAATTATCAGAACAAGGTTATTGCTGAGGCCTGCAATACGGACAGCGTGTAACTCAACTAATTGAAAGGTCCCTTCGAAGGGAGATACAATAAAGACACCAAAACAGCAGAACCAAAAAAATCCTTACCCAATATTGGGCTCCGGATACGTGAGAGGATAAGACGGGGTCGGACTACAAATGAAGATGAAAGCGGTGATGTTAATTTCTACTACGCTCAATATTGATCTCAAGTACACTATTTTTGCTACGCTCAATATCGATCTTAAGTACAGTGTTTTTGCTGCACAATATCGATCATTTGTACAGTATTTTTGCTGCGCTCAATATCAATCATTTGTACAGGGTTTTGCCACATTCAATATCGATCTGAACAGGATCTTTGCTACGCTCATTCTCGATCGTTTGTAGTGTTTTTACCACACTCAATACCGATTGCTTGCACAGTGTTTTTACTACGCTCAATATCGATTGTTCATACAGTGTTTTTCATTTAAAAGTAACATGCTCTGTGCTCCCTGGGCCTTGTAATACTACAACACTGAGACCAGGCAGGCAACCTTCTTCAAAGAGCTGTGACTCTGCTGCTCACAACTGGGCATTAGAAGGTGCCTGGGATGCCTCAGAGATGACTACGGGAAAGGACACAGCTTCCTCATGGATACTTCCCCAGTTATCTGCAGCTCCACAGTCTGATCGATTAAAGGTGCAAAGCTGCACCCCAGTGCTCTAAACCTCTTGTAATGCTTTTTATTCCAATTTTCAGTGTAAAGAAGAAACAGTCACCAAGGTAGAGGAAGGATTCACTATAAAATGTTATAAGTGGGGGTAAAAAAAAAATCGTAGTAACAGAATTGAAAACCATTTTACATTCACATGTACTATCTCCAACTCCTACACTTCTGTACACTGATAACCCAAAACAACTTTTCTCAACTGATAGAAGAAGGGTGTTGCGATTTTCCTCTTCCATAAGTGGGGAACCAAATATTAGTCAGAATTCAAACATAATAATGGTATGTATTCCATACGTTTTGCTATCACTATTAGAGTTGCTGAGTAACTCGGGGCTGAGATGCCTTCTCATGCACCAGAATAATCACCACTTTGTCAAATTCAGGAATCAGCTTGCACAGTTCAAACTGCAAATGATAACTGAGTTTTAACTATGAATCTGTAATAAGCATCAGAGTAGATGTGAATACAGTGTCTGCCAAATACAGAAAGCCCTCTGTCTCAAGTCGGGTCTATATCACACAAGCTTTAGATACTGTAAGTGCGCAGTACGAAATCCCGCTCCTGACTGTGTGACCTTTAACTGAAGATAACATTTGTTGCAATCACACCATTCAACCATAATTATAGTCCCACATACAGCGTTAGCTTGTTACAATACACATTCAGTCCATCCCACAAGCAACCAGCTCACAGCACGATTTAATAATTTAACACTCACTCCACCCCGATATAGCAGCTCAATGTACCCTCACTGTGCTAACCAAATGAACATCAGGAGCAGGCCATACAGCTCCTCAAAGAAACAAAGTCAATGACTGCTGCATTCAGACACTGAGTGGGGTGGGGGAAAGTGGGACTGACTGACACGAGCCTCATCCCATCCCTCTTCGTCTCACCCTATCAGTATATCCTATTCCTTTCTCCAGCACCTTTTCAATCCAGTTTCCCCTTACAGGCACATTGCTATTCGCCTCAACCACTCCCGTGGCAGCGAGTTCCACATTCTCACCACTCTCTGGAGAAAGATGCTTCTCCTGAATTCCCTACTGGATTTATTGGTGGCTATTTTATATTCACAGCCCCTAGTTCTGGTCTCGCCTGCCAGAGGAAACACCACAATCTCGAAGACCTCAATCAGGCATCCCCTCAGCCATCTCTTTTCTCGAGAAAAGAGCCCCAGCCGATTCAATCTTTCCTGATGGGTAGAACCTCTCCGTTCTGATATCAGCCTTGACATTCACACAGCCTCACATCTTAAAGGGTAAGGTTCGCGAGCTCTCGTTGGAAGCTATATAGTATTCAACTGCATCTCAGGGAGCCTGGCTGCCAGTAAGGAGGGAAAAGGCAGAAACCAGACGACAATGCAGCAATAGAATGCAACGCTGCACTTCCCGAGCAGCGTACCCACCCGAGGTCCCGGTCCAGCATGGCTCCCTCGGTCTCAGGAATACACTTCAGGTTGGAATAACGCTGGAATGGATTCGTTCTGAATACCTTGACTGGACAATCTGGAACAAGGCAGAGAAACAAGTCATCAGGCAGACTGCGACAATTGGCTCACTGAGTCAACCATCAGACATATTCTCCAACCTTTACCCGGCAAGGCAACAGGAATTCGACAGCGTCAACATCTTGTCAAACGCCATTGATTCCCCCCTTCACCCCACATTCACAGTGACCCACTCACTGCAGCCCTCAGCTGGCTTTCAATCCCGTGTTCTGCACCGCAAACCCAGCCACCAACCAATGCCTCCCCCGCCCCCTCCCTCCCAGTGCATCCTGACTCCCATTCCCCCACCAAAGCCTGGGAGTCGTCCTGGGCATTTCCCGAGATCTCGCTTTCCCCTTCCCAGTGTCTCCACGCCACCCCCACCGCCGCAGGGTTAGCCCCCTCCATCACACCCTCCCAATCTCCCCACCAACCACCCCCCCCCCCACTCCCAGGTTCCCCTGACTTTCTCCCCTGTGGGGATAGACTTACCTTCAGCTCTCCCTCTACCCCAGGGTTAACTTCCCATTCCCCTCCTCCAACCCCCACAAGCCCCCGCGCCCAGGGTTATCCTCCCTCTCCCTCCTCCCATGGTAACCCACCCTCTTGGCCCCAGGGGTACCTCCCCCTTCTCTGGCCAGGGTTACAACCCCACCTTCTCCCTAGCCCCTCAGGGATACAACCCACCCTCCCCTGCCCCCACGGGGTTACAACCCCCCCTCTCCCCTCGGGGATACATCCCGCCCCCTTCCCCCTCTCCCCTCGGGGATACACCCCGCCCCCTTCTCCCTCACCCCTCGGGGATACACCACGCCCCCTTCCCCCTCTCCCCTCGGGGATACACCATGCCCCCTTCCCCCTCTCCCCTCGGGGATACACCCCGCCCCCTTCTCCCTCTCCCCTCGGGGATACAACACCCCCCTCCTTCTCCCTCTCCCCTCGGGGATACAACAACTCCCCCTTCTCCCTCTCCCCTTGGCGGTACAACCCCCCACCTTCCCCCATGGGGTTACAATCCCCCCCTCTCCCCTCGGGGATACACCCCCCCCTTTCTCCCTCTCCCCTCGGGGATACAACACCCTCCTTCTCCCTCTCCCCTCGGCGATACAACCCCCCCCCTTGGCGATACAACCCCCACCTTCTCCCTCTCCCCACTGGGATACAACACCGCCCCCCTCACCCCCGTCACCCTCTCACCTCGGGGATACAACAACCCAACCCCTTCTTCCTCTCCCTTCGGGGTTACAACCCCCCCCCCCACCTTCTCCCTCTCCCCTTGGGATTACAGACCCCCTCCCTTCTCCGAGTCCCCTCGGGGATACAACCCCTCCCTTCTCCCTCTCCCCTCGGCGATACAACCCCCCCCCCCACCTTCTCCCTCTCCCCCCGGCGATACAACCTCCACCTTCTCCCTCTCCCCTCAGGGTTACAACCCCCACCCCCCTTCTCTCTCTCCCCTCGGGGATACAACCCCCTCCTTCTCGCTCTCCGCTCGGGGTTACAACCCCCACCTTCTCCCTCTCCCCCCGGGGTTACAACCCCCCCCCCCTTTCTCCCCTCGGGGATACAACCCCCTCCTTCTCGCTCTCCCCTCGGGGTTACAGACCCCCTCCCTTCTCGCTCTCCCCTCGGGGTTACAGACCCGCCCCCCCTTCTCTCTCTCCCCTTGGGGTTACAGACCCCCTCCCTTCTCCCTGTCCCCTCGGGGACACAACCCCCTCCTTCTCCCAGTCCCCTCGGGGATACAACCCCTCCCTTCTCCCTCTCCCCTCGGCGATACAACCCCCCCCCCCTTCTCCCTCCCCTCGGTGATACAACACCCCCCTCCACTTCTCCCTCCCCTCGGTGATACAACACCCCCCTCCACTTCTCCCTCTCCCCTCGGGGTTACAACCCCCCCCCCTTATCCCTCTCCCCTCGGGTTTACAACCCGCCCCACCCCCATCTCCCTCTCCCCTCAGGGTTACAACCCCGCCCCCTTATCCCTCTCCCCTCAGGGTTACAACCCCCCCCCCCCCTTATCCCTCTCCCCTCGGGGTTACAACCCCCCCCCCCCCCAATCCCTCTCCCCTCGGGGTTACAACCCGCCCCCACCCCCCCATCTCCCATCGGGGTTACAACCCACACCCCTTATCCCTCTCCCCTCGGGGTTACAACCCCCCCCTTCTCCCTCTCCCCTCGGGGTTACAACCCCACCCCCCCCTTCTCCCTCTCCCCTCGGGGTTACAACCCCCCCCTTTCTCCCTCTCCCCTCGGGGTTTAGTTTAGTTTAGTTTAGAGATACAGCACTGAAACAGGCCCTTCGGCCCACCGAGTCTGTGCCGACCATCAACCACCCATTTATACTAATCCTACACTAATCCCATATTCCTACCACATCCCCACCTGTCCCTATATTTCCCTACCACCTACCTACCTATACTAGGGGCAATTTATAATGGCCAATTTACCTACCAACCTGCAAGTCTTTTGGCTTGTGGGAGGAAACCGGAGCACCCGGGGAAAACCCACGCAGACACAGGGAGAACTTGCAAACTCCACACAGGCAGTACCCCCCCACTTCTCCCTCTCCCCTCGGGGTTACAACCCCACCCCCCCCTTCTCCCTCTCCCCTCGGGGTTACAACCACACCCCCCCCTTCTCCCTCTCCCCTCGGGGTTACAACCCCCTCCCCCCCTTCTCCCTCTCCCCTCGGGGTTACAACCCCACCCCCCCATTATCCCTCTCCCCTCGGGGTTACAACCCCCCCCACCCCTTATCCCTCTCCCCTCGGGATTACAACCCCCCCCCCTTATCCCTCTCCCCTCGGGGTTACAAACCCTCCCCCCCCCTTCTCCCTCTCCCCTCGGGGTTACAACCCCCCCCCTCTCCCTCTCCCCTCGGGGTTACAACCCCCCCCCCTCCCTCTCCCTCTCCCCTCGGGGTTACAACCCCCCCCCCTCTCCCTCTCCCCTCGGGGTTACAACGCCCCCCCCCTTCTCCCTCTCCCCTTCTCCCTCTCCCCTCGGGGTTACAACCCCCCCCCCCTTCTCCCTCTCCCCTCGGAATTACAACCCCCCCCTTCTCCCTCTCCCCTCGGGGTTACAACCCCCCCCCCCCTTCTCCCTCTCCCCTCGGGGTTACAACCCCTCCCCCCCCCTTCTCCCTCTCCCCTCGGAATTACAACCCCCCCCTTCTCCCTCTCCCCTCGGGGTTACAACCCCCCCCCCCTTCTCCCTCTCCCCTTCTCCCTCTCCCCTCGGGGTTACAACCCCCCCCCCCTTCTCCCTCTCCCCTCGGAATTACAACCCCCCCCTTCTCCCTCTCCCCTCGGGGTTACAACCCCCCCCCCCCTTCTCCCTCTCCCCTCGGGGTTACAACCCCTCCCCCCCCTTCTCCCTCTCCCCTCGGGGTTACAACCCCCCCCCCTCCCTCTCCCTCTCCCCTCGGGGTTACAACCCCTCCCCCCCCCTTCTCCCTCTCCCCTCGGAATTACAACCCCCCCCTTCTCCCTCCCCCCCTTCTCCATCTCCCCTCGGAATTACAACCCCCCCCTTCTCCCTCTCCCCTCGGGGTTACAACCCCCCCCCCCTTCTCCATCTCCCCTCGGGGTTACAGTCCTAACCCCCCCTCCCTCTTTCACTCTCCCTCATTCACTCTCCCTCATTCACTCACCGCCTCCTTCCTCCTCGACTCGACTGCAACTTCCGTCGGAAGTGAGCAGAGATGCGCGCGCACCCAATTCGAGCGAGTAGGAGCCCCAGTGCAGCCAGTGTGAGCAAGCAGGGGGCCTAATGCAGCCAGTGTGAGCAAGCAGGGGGCCTAATGCAGCCAGTGTGAGCGAGCAGGGGCCCCAGTGCAGCCAGTGTGAGCAAGCAGGAGCCCCAGTGCAGCCAGTGTGAGCAAGCAGGAGCCCCAGTGCAGCCAGTGTGAGCAAGCAGGAGCCCCAGTGCAGCCAGTGTGAGCGAGCAGGAGCCCCAATGCAGCCAGTGTGAGCGAGCAGGAGCCCCAGTGCAGCCAGTGTGAGTGAGTAGGAGCCCCAGTGCAGCCAGTGTGAGCAAGCAGGGGCCCTAATGCAGCCAGTGTGAGTGAATAGGAGCCCCAATGCAGTCCGTGTGAGTGAGTAGGAGCCCCAGTGCAGCCGGTGTGAGTGAGTAGGAGCCCCAGTGCAGCCGGTGTGAGTGAGTAAGAGCCCCAGTGCAGCCAGTGTGAGCAAGCAGGGGCCCTAATGCAGCCAGTGTGAGTGAATAGGAGCCCCAGTGTGAGCGAGCAGGGGCCCCATTGCAGCCAGTGTGAGTGAGTAGGAGCCCCAGTGCAGCCAGTGTGAGCAAGCAGGGGCCCTAATGCAGCCAGTGTGAGTGAATAGGAGCCCCAATGCAGTCCGTGTGAGTGAGTAGGAGCCCCAGTGCAGCCAGTGTGAACAAGCAGGGGCCCTAATGCAGCCAGTGTGAGTGAATAGGAGCCCCAATGCAGTCCGTGTGAGTGAGTAGGAGCCCCAGTGCAGCCGGTGTGAGTGAGTAAGAGCCCCAGTGTGAGCAAGCAGGGGCCCTAATGCAGCCAGTGTGAGTGAATAGGAGCCCCAGTGTGAGCGAGCAGGGGCCCCAGTGCAGCCAGTGTGAGCAAGCAGGGGCCCTAATGCAGCCAGTGTGAGTGAATAGGAGCCCCAATGCAGTCCGTGTGAGTGAGTAGGAGCCCCAGTGCAGCCAGTGTGAGCAAGCAGGGGCCCTAATGCAGCCAGTGTGAGTGAATAGGAGCCCCAATGCAGTCCGTGTGAGTGAGTAGGAGCCCCAGTGCAGCCGGTGTGAGTGAGTAAGAGCCCCAGTGCAGCCAGTGTGAGCAAGCAGGGGCCCTAATGCAGCCAGTGTGAGTGAATAGGAGCCCCAGTGTGAGCGAGCAGGGGCCCCAGTGCAGCCAGTGTGATTGAGTAGGAGCCCCAGTGCAGCCAGTGTGAGCAAGCAGGAGCCCCAATGCAGCCAGTGTGAGCGAGCAGGAGCCCCAGTGCAGCCAGTGTGAGTGAGTAGGAGCCCCAGTGTGAGCAAGCAGGGGCCCTAATGCAGCCAGTGTGAGTGAATAGGAGCCCCAATGCAGTCCGTGTGAGTGAGTAGGAGCCCCAGTGCAGCCGGTGTGAGTGAGTAAGAGCCCCAGTGCAGCCAGTGTGAGCAAGCAGGGGCCCTAATGCAGCCAGTGTGAGTGAATAGGAGCCCCAGTGTGAGCGAGCAGGGGCCCCAGTGCAGCCAGTGTGAGTGAGTAGGAGCCCCAGTGCAGCCAGTGTGAGCAAGCAGGGGCCCTAATGCAGCCAGTGTGAGTGAATAGGAGCCCCAATGCAGTCCGTGTGAGTGAGTAGGAGCCCCAGTGCAGCCGGTGTGAGTGAGTAGGAGCCCCAGTGCAGCCAGTGTGAGCAAGCAGGGGCCCTAATGCAGCCAGTGTGAGTGAGTAGGAGCCCCAGTGCAGCCGGTGTGAGTGAGTAAGAGCCCCAGTGCAGCCAGTGTGAGCAAGCAGGGGCCCTAATGCAGCCAGTGTGAGTGAATAGGAGCCCCAGTGCAGCCAGTGTGAGTGAGTAGTAGCCCCAGTGCAGCCAGTGTGAGCAAGCAGGGGCCCTAATGCAGCCAGTGTGAGTGAATAGGAGCTCCAATGCAGTCCGTGTGAGTGAGTAGGAGCCCCAGTGCAGCCGGTGTGAGTGAGTAGGAGCCCCAGTGCAGCCAGTGTGAGCAAGCAGGGGCCCTAATGCAGCCAGTGTGAGTGAATAGGAGCCCCAATGCAGTCCGTGTGAGTGAGTAGGAGCCCCAGTGCAGCCGGTGTGAGTGAGTAAGAGCCCCAGTGCAGCCAGTGTGAGCAAGCAGGGGCCCTAATGCAGCCACTGTGAATGAATAGGAGCCCCAGTGTGAGCGAAAAGGGGCCCCAGTGCAGCCAGTGTGAGTGAGTAGGAGCCCCAGTGCAGCCAGTGTGAGCAAGCAGGGGCCCTAATGCAGCCAGTGTGAGTGAATAGGAGCCCCAATGCAGTCCGTGTGAGTGAGTAGGAGCCCGAGTGCAGCCGGTGTGAGTGAGTAGGAGCCCCAGTGCAGCCAGTGTGAGCAAGCAGGGGCCCTAATGCAGCCAGTGTGAGTGAATAGGAGCCCCAATGCAGTCCGTGTGAGTGAGTAGGAGCCCCAGTGCAGCCGGTGTGAGTGAGTAAGAGCCCCAGTGCAGCCAGTGTGAGCAAGCAGGAGCCCCAATGCAGCCAGTGTGAGCGAGCAGGAGCCCCAGTGCAGCCAGTGTGAGTGAATAGGAGCCCCAGTGTGAGCGAGCAGGGGCCCCAGTGCAGCCAGTGTGAGTGAGTAGGAGCCCCAGTGCAGCCAGTGTGAGCAAGCAGGAGCCCCAATGCAGCCAGTGTGAGCGAGCAGGAGCCCCAGTGCAGCCAGTGTGAGTGAGTAGGAGCCCCAGTGCAGCCAGTGTGAGCAAGCAGGGGCCCTAATGCAGCCAGTGTGAGTGAATAGGAGCCCCAATGCAGTCCGTGTGAGTGAGTAGGAGCCCCAGTGCAGCCGGTGTGAGTGAGTAAGAGCCCCAGTGCAGCCAGTGTGAGCAAGCAGGGGCCCTAATGCAGCCAGTGTGAGTGAATAGGAGCCCCAGTGTGAGCGAGCAGGGGCCCCAGTGCAGCCAGTGTGAGTGAGTAGGAGCCCCAGTGCAGCCAGTGTGAGCAAGCAGGGGCCCTAATGCAGCCAGTGTGAGTGAATAGGAGCCCCAATGCAGTCCGTGTGAGTGAGTAGGAGCCCCAGTGCAGCCGGTGTGAGTGAGTAGGAGCCCCAGTGCAGCCAGTGTGAGCAAGCAGGGGCCCTAATGCAGCCAGTGTGAGTGAATAGGAGCCCCAATGCAGTCCGAGTGAGTAGGAGCCCCAGTGCAGCCGGTGTGAGTGAGTAAGAGCCCCAGTGCAGCCAGTGTGAGCAAGCAGGGGCCCTAATGCAGCCAGTGTGAGTGAATAGGAGCCCCAGTGTGAGCGAGCAGGGGCCCCAGTGCAGCCAGTGTGAGTGAGTAGGAGCCCCAGTGCAGCCAGTGTGAGCAAGCAGGAGCCCCAATGCAGCCAGTGTGAGCGAGCAGGAGCCCCAGTGCAGCCAGTGTGAGCGAGTAGGAGCCCCAGTGCAGCCAGTGTGAGCAAGCAGGGGCCCTAATGCAGCCAGTGTGAGTGAATAGGAGCCCCAATGCAGTCCGTGTGAGTGAGTAGGAGCCCCAGTGCAGCCGGTGTGAGTGAGTAAGAGCCCCAGTGCAGCCAGTGTGAGCAAGCAGGGGCCCTAATGCAGCCAGTGTGAGTGAATAGGAGCCCCAGTGTGAGCGAGCAGGGGCCCCAGTGCAGCCAGTGTGAGTGAGTAGGAACCCCAGTGCAGCCAGTGTGAGCAAGCAGGGGCCCTAATGCAGCCAGTGTGAGTGAATAGGAGCCCCAATGCAGTCCGTGTGAGTGAGTAGGAGCCCCAGTGCAGCCGGTGTGAGTGAGTAGGAGCCCCAGTGCAGCCAGTGTGAGCAAGCAGGGGCCCTAATGCAGCCAGTGTGAGTGAATAGGAGCCCCAGTGTGAGCGAGCAGGGGCCCCAGTGCAGCCAGTGTGAGTGAGTAGGAGCCCCAGTGCAGCCAGTGTGAGCAAGCAGGAGCCCTAATGCAGCCAGTGTGAGTGAATAGGAGCCCCAATGCAGTCCGTGTGAGTGAGTAGGAGCCCCAGTGCAGCCGGTGTGAGTGAGTAAGAGCCCCAGTGCAGCCAGTGTGAGCAAGCAGGGGCCCTAATGCAGCCAGTGTGAGTGAATAGGAGCCCCAGTGAGCGCGAGCAGGGGCCCCAGTGCAGCCAGTGTGAGTGAGTAGGAGCCCCAGTGCAGCCAGTGTGAGCGAGCAGGAGCCCCAGTGCAGCCAGTGTGAGCGAGCAGAGGCCCAGTACAGTCAGTGTGAGCAAGCATGAGCCCCAATGCAGTCAGTGTGAGTGAGTTGGAGCCCCAGTGTGAGCAAGCAGAGGCCCAGTGCAGCCAGTGTGAGTGAGCAGGGACCTCAATGCAGTCAGTGTGAGTGAGCGAGAGCCCCAGTGCAGCCAGTGTGAGCGAGCAGGGGCCCCAATGCAGTCAGTGTGAGCGAACGAGTTCCCCAGTGCAGCCAGTGTGAGTGAGCAGGGGCCCCAATGCAGTCAGTGTGAGCGAGCGAGAGCCCCAGTGCGTCCAGTGTGAGCGAGCAGGGGCCCCAATGCAGTCAGTGTGAGCGAATGAGATCCCCAGTGCAGCCAGTGTGAGTGAGCAGGGGCCCCAATGCAGTCAGTGTGAGCGAGCGCCCCAGTGCAGCCAGTGTGAGCGAGCAGGGGCCCCAATGCAGTCAGTGTGAGCGAGCAAGAGCCCCAGTGCAGCAGTGTGAGCGAGCAGGGGCCCCAATGCAGTCAGTGTGAGCGGGCGAGAGCCCCAGTGCAGCCAGTGTGAGCGAGCAGGGGCCCTAATGCAGTCTGTGTGAGCGAGCGAGAGCCCCAGTGCAGCCAGTGTGAGTGAGCAGGAGCCCCAGTGCAGCCAGTGTGCGTGAGCAGGAGCCCCAGTGCAGCCAATGTGAGTGAGCAGGGGCCCCAGTGCAGTCAGTGTGAGTGAGCGAGAGCTCCAATGCAGTGAGTGTGTGAGAGCCCCAGTGCAGTCAGTGTGAGTGAGCAGTGGCCCTAATGCAGTCAGTGTGAGCGAACGAGATCCCTAGTGCAGCCAATGTGAGTGAGCGAGAGCCCCAATGCAGCCAGTGTGAGTGAGCGAGATCCCCAGTGCAGTCACTGTGAGTGAGCGAGAGCCCCAATGCAGTCAGTGTGAGTGAGCGAGATCCCCAGTGCAGTCAGTGTGAGCGAGCGAGAGCCCCAATGCAGCCAGTGTGAGCGAGCGAGAGCCCCAGTGCAGCCAGTGTGAGTGAGCGAGATCCCCAGTGCAGCCAGTGTGAGTGAGCGAGAGCCCCAATGCAGTCAGTGTGAGCGAGCGAGAGCCCCAGTGCAGCCAATGTGAGTGAGCAGGGGCCCCAATGCAGTCAGTGTGAGCGAGCGAGATCCCCAGTGCAGCCAATGTGAGTGAGCAGGGGCCCCAATGCAGCCAGTGTGAGTGAGCAGGGGCCCCAATGCAGTCAGTGTGAGGGAGCGAGAGCCCCAGTGCAGCCAATTTGAGTGAGCATGGGCCCCAATGCAGTCTGTGTGAGCGAGCGAGATCCCCAGTGCAGCCAGTGTGAGTGAGCGAGAGCCCCAGTACAGCCTGGTTGAAAGAGCTGCCAGCCCCATGCAGTCAGATTGAGATTGCAGCAGCCTCAATGTCAATGGGTCTTCTGTCTGAACTTTAGTTAAATCTGCGCAAGAACCGAACTCCGACAGGCCTAAAATATCTGCAAGTCTTTGGAACCTTCTGCGGCTTCTCATGTGTGGCTGCTGTAAGTGGGAGAAAACTGTATTTTCACCACACGACCAAGTATCTCATCCTGCCGAATCTATTAACTGTGTCGTAAGGATTTAGACCACTCAATTGCAGCAATGATCCCAGAGTTAATACGGTTGCTGCACATCTTTCCAGCACAGTGATTTCAGCAATTCCTCAGCCAGCTCCAGTATATTGACTGATTTTTCACAATTGCCAATATCCTTGTTGACTTGCTGAATCCCACCCTATAGTCACTGTATACATACCTTATGGTGTGAACTGTTGTCTGAACCTCATGTATTAAGTGAATTGTCAATAGATTCTGTAGAAATCTTAAAATACCAACTTCCCAGTGTTGCAACTTAACATTGTCTCTGTGCATTCTTTTCTTTTTCTTCTTGTTTCTCTTGCAGACAGGTTTGGATAAGGTCGACAACAAAAAAGCTGCTCCCAGTAGCTGATGGTGCAAGGACTAGGGGAGACAGATTGAAGGTTTTGGGCAAGAGGGGAGATGTGAGGAAGAATTTTTTACACAAGGGGTGGTAATGACCTGGAACTCGCTGCCCTCGAGGGTGGTGGAAGCGGAGACGATCAATGATTTCAAAAGGAAATTGGTTGGGCACTTGAAGGAAATAAGCTTGCAGGGCTATGGGGATAGAGCGGGGGAGTGGGACTGACTGGCTGGCTCTACAGAGAGCTGGCATGGATTCAATGGGCAGTATGGCGTTTTTCTGTGCCTTAATGACTTGCTAAGCTCCAGTTCCTAATGATTAAATGAGACACCATAAAAATGCAATGTCTTGGTTTATTATTGCAGCACCTTGTAATGTCTCACTATCTCAGAGCTGCTGTATAAATATTGTACTCGAGCATTTTGGTTGCTGAAACACACGGGAGTCGTCCAGTCCCTGGAGGCAGTACAAGAGGAAAGAGTGCTATTTAATAAGCTAAAGCTCGTCAGCCTCAAAAAGGGACACGTTAGAACGTGTCTGATGTGAGATACTGAATCGGATAAAATAACATTAACCAAAACCAGACTGTGCTAATAAAACTCGGTATCTGTGGAGAGAGCAGACACATTTCAGGTGTGCGTCCTTGCTACGACCAGGCGAGAAGGGGTCTAGGGGTTCCCTCTCAGCCTTTGCCTGGTTTAACCGTGACGGTATAATTTTTAAAAACGCCGTGTTTTTAGCTCCCCCTTAGTGAATCCTTGTTCACTGCTTTCCAATTGTAAGGCAAAGAAATCAATTCAGACTGGTTTTCTTACATTTTATACAAGAAAGGGAGAAGAATTCCCAACCACACAGCATACAAGGCAATGGGCCAAGGGCTAGAAAATGGGATTAGAATAGTTAGGTGCTTGATGGCTGGCACAGACACGATGGGCCGAAGGGCCTGTTTCTGTGCTGTATACCTCTATAAGTTTATTAATCTTAAATTCTAATCCGGTTACTGACTACGAATATGCGACACAATCACGCTAGCATGCATATGCAATAAACACACATGCAGCTAGAGACAGAAACGTAGAAAAGAATAAAGGGGAAAAGTTTGAGGCAATAGATGGGTTTCTAGTTTACTGTCCTTTGAGTTTGCTGTGAAGTCTTTGGTTGCGGTCAGACTTGCAACTCGTTGGGGCCCAGTTCAAGCTTCAACTTGTTTCAAGGTCAGAGTCTTTTTCTCTCTTGAGGTTTACGTGTCTTCCATGGGTTCGATGGCCTGGGAGAAAGCGAGAGAGAGAGAGAGGCTTCCTTGCTCCAGGTTCCAGTTTCAACAGCCTTCTGCCCCCTTGTGGCACAACTCAAAAAAAACCCAGGTTGCCCAGCAGGTTAGTCATGTGACCAGCTGGTTTGACCACTTCTGTTTGTGGATTCTGCCATCTGAGCAGTCATCCTGAAATGTGAGCTTCCTCACCTTCAATGCCTGGTGACCAGGAAATAGTCCTTTGTCTCCACAAGCACTGTCTGTTAGTAGTCCTTCCAGCCAAGTGTCAGGTGATTTTTTTTTTTAACAAGTCCATTCTTCACTCCAGCAACAGTTTAAAATCAATGTTCATCTGACAAAATTAATCTGTCTCATTTTTGGCAGGTGGGGGCTGCATGACAGTCCTTCATCAACTCGAAACCTATAAAATTCTAACAGGACCTGACAGAATAGATGCAGGAAGGATGTTCCCGATGGTGGGAGAGTCCAGAACCAGGGGTCATAGTCTAAGGATACGGGGTAAACCTTTCAGGACTGAGATGAGGAGAAATTTCTTCACCCAGAGAGTGGTGAGCCTGTGGAATTCGCTACCACAGAAAGCAGTTGAGGCTAAAACATTGTACGTTTTCAAGAAGGAGTTAGATATAGCTCTTGGGGCGAAAGGGATCAAAGGATATGGGGGGAAAGTGAGAACAGGTTACTGAGTTGGTTGATGAGCCATGGTCTTTAATTCTATAAATCTCTGTTAGCCAGGCCAAATGTCCTCACCAGAGGGCAAGATGTGAGGACTAGATCTGGGCAAAATTTGCTACGGGAAATGCTGGAAATACTGAGTAATTAAGGCAGAAAAGAAGATGCTGATGTTCCTAACACAGCCCTTCATCAGCACTTGAATCAGTGCCTAGGCAAGGATTATGGTCCTAGAGAGGGAGTATGCGATGTCTTTGATACCTTCCGTGACTGGGCGCACCGCAGGGTATAGAGCGTCTCGTAGACACTGATAATACGCTGATTGAGTTGGGAAGGTGCTCAATTATGACCTTTTAATTTGATTGGGACCCTGAGGTTGCCAACACGGGTCGAAACCATGCTGCCAACTGCCCCGCGCCCGTACTGCTGCCATCGGCCCTCGTGGGCGCATTGCCTTTCTGCGCCGATTGGAAAGTGGCACAGTGGTTAGCACCGCAGCCGCACAGCTCCAGCAACCCGAGTTCCGTTCTGGGTACTGCCTGTGTGGAGTTTGCAAGTTCTCCCTGTGACCGCGTGGGTTTCCGCTGGGTGCTCCGGTTTCCTCCCACACCCAAAGACTTGCAGGTTGATAGGTAAATTGGCTGTTGTAAATTGCCCCTATTGTAGGTAGGTGGTGGGAGAATGGTGGGGATGTGGTAGGGAATATGAGATTAATGTAGGATTAGTATAAATGGGTGGTTGATGGTCGGCACAGACTCGGTGGGCCGAAGGGCCTGTTTCTGTACTGTATCTCTCTATCTATGACTCAATTGGATGATTCTTGACTATAACAGCCTCTCCTCCCATATGTTTATTAACTAATAAACGGAAAGGCTTACAGAAAACAAAACAAAAACAGTTTTCCCCAGCACCCCGACAGTTTTAAGATTAATAAACTGACAGAGTTAGACAGCACAGAAACAGGCACTTCGGCCCATCATGTCTGTGCCGTTTGCTGCAGAAGTGCCCTGGAGATTTATATCAATTCCTGGCAGAGACTCAAAACCAATCCTGGAGGGTTGGCAACCCTCTCTGAACCATATCAGGGTCAGCTTTTGTCTGATAACAGCAGCTCCTGTGCACCGCCTTGGGGCATTTCACTGGGTCAAAGGCGCTATATCAATGCAAGCTGTTGCTATATGGTTGTGCTGCATGAATCCCGGACTGGTTCCAGAAAGGGGAGGGGCCCAGGGAGCTGCGCCTGCGCACTGGTGGCCGGAACCAGAGTTCCGAGCGGACGAGCGCTTTTGTGTTCCAGGGGCGGTGGCCGAGGGGACCGTTTTTAGCAGCCGGACCAACATCCGGTAGTGACGTGTGCATGTTTGGGTTTCGATTTTAATCGATTGTCGGACGGAGCGAGGGGGCGGGTGGTGAGTGATGTTGTTGGGTCGAGATAGAACCCCCTGCCCTCCTCCCCGGGTACAGGCCTGGGAACGGTCCGGGACCCGTGGTGGGGAGGAGGGGTAAGAGGAAAAGATTCCCCCGGGGCCGGCAGTAAAGGAGCAGCGCCCAGAAAGAAAAGGTTTACATTTATATAGCGCCTTTCGCATCCTCAGGACGTCCCAAACCGCTTCACAGCCAGTGAAGCCCTTTGGAGGTCTGGTCACTGTTGGAACGTGGCAGATAATTTCTGCACAGCACGATCCCACGGGCAGTAATGTGATACTAACTGTATTGTTGGTGGAGGGATAAATATTGGTCAGGACACTGGGGCAAACTACCCCCTGCTCCTCTTCAAAATGGTGCCTGTAGGATCTGTTATAGCCACCTGAGAGGGCAGACATCGCTTCAGAGTCTCATTGGAAAGACGGCGCCGCTGACAGGGCAGCACTCCCTCGGTGCTGCCCCAGGAGTTTCATTTTGCACTCCAGCCTCTGGAGTGGACCTGCAACCTTCTGACTGAGGGGAGGGTACGACCCACTGAGTCACGGCTGATGCCACAAGTCTCCCCCACCCCAGCCTCACTTGACTGTCGTAAGCTGACTAGAAATTTCCCAAACGTCTTCAGCCATGTAATCTCTTGGGAGAAACAGAAAACAAGAAACAGGGCCAATAAGGGAATGGCACAGTTCTAAAATGTGTGCAGGAACGGAAGGACCTGGGGGTGCATGTGCAGTGATATTTGAAGGTGGCAGGACATATTAGAGAGTGGTTAGTAAAGCAGATGGGATCTTGAGCTTCATATATAGAGGCATTGAGTACAAAAGCAGGGACGTTATGCTGAACCTTTATAAAGCTTTGGGTAGGCCCCAACTGGAGCATTGCGTCTAGTTCTAATCACACTTTCGAAAGGATGTGAGGACCCTTGAGAGGTTGCAGAGGAGATTTACCAGCATGGTTTCCAGGGATGAGGGTTTTTAGTTACAAGGTTAGGTTGGGAAAGTTGGGGTTGTTCTTCTTGGAACAAAGGAGGTTGAGGTGAGATTTAATATAAGTGTACAAGATTATGACAGGCTTAGACAAGTTAAACAAAACTGTTTCCATTAACAAATGGTACAAGTACTAGAGACACAGATTGAAGGTTTTGGGTAAGCGATGCAGGGGGAATACGAGGAAGCATTTTTTTATGCAGTGGGTGGTAACGACCTGGAAATCGCTGCCCACAAGGGCGGTGGAAGCGGAAACAATGACTTCAAGAGGAAGTTGGGTGGCCACTTGAGAGAAATAGACTTGCAGGACTATGGGGCTTGAGCTGGGGAGTGGGAATGACAGTATAGCTCCGTGGAGAGCTAGCATGGACTCAATGGGACGAATGGCTACCTTCTGTGCTGTAAAATGACTCTATCTATAAAAATTAAGACAAAGCCAATCCAGGAGGTCACATTGACATGCACTAATTACATTAATTGTTAATCCACTTGTGTCTTAGAAATTGAGGGGGTTGATGTGTATATGAACTTTTCAAAGGTGCTTCTTGAAGAGTCTCATAATAGGAGGAAAGTTAAAGCCTATGGAATTGAAGGGCTAGTGACTGGATATAAAATTGGCTAAGGGACAGAAAGCAGGGAGTAGTGGTGAACGGTTGATTTTTCAGACTGGAGGGAAGTGTGTACTGGTGGTCCCCAGAGGTTGGTATTGAGATACTGTTCTTTGGGCATAATTTCAAAGTTTTTAGGTGATACACAAAATATAGTAATCTGTGAGGAGGATAGTCACAGACTTCAGGAGGATATGGGCAGACGCATGGCAGATGAACTTGAACACAAGTGTGATTTATTTTGAAAGGAAATTGGGAGAGGCAAATGGTACAATTTGAAAGAGAGCTGCTGCTGCACTGTTTGGTTATTGAGGCCTTGCTGTGTGCAAATTGGCTGCCACATTTCCCTCATTAACCGTGACGACACTCGAAAGTAGTTGTGAAGAGCGTTGGAACGTCAGTCTATTTTTGTTAAGTGGGGCGGCGCAGTGGTGAGCACCGCAGCCTCACAGCTCCAGCGACCCGGGTTCAGTTCTGGCTACTGCCTGTGCGGAGTTTGCAAGTTCTCCCTGTGACTGCGTGGGTTTCCTCCGGGTGCTCCGGTTTCCTCCCACAGCCAAAGACTTGCAGGTTGATGGGTAAATTGGCCATTGTAAATTGCCCCTAGTGTAGGTAGGTGGTAGGAGAATTGAGGGAAGGTGGGGATGTGAGAGGGTAAATGGGATTAATGTAGGATCAGTATAAATGGGTGGTTGTTGGTTGGCACAGACTCGGTGAGCCGAAGGGACTGTTTTAGTGTTGTATCTCTCTATGACTCAATGACTCTAAAAACAATCTTCCAACTGGAGAAGTTTACAATGTTGTGCTTCGTTTTGGTCGGGAGGCTGAGGAGAACTAAATTTTAAAGGAATAGAAAGACCTGGGGGTACACGTACATAAATCTTTAGGTGTGAAGTTGAGTAGGCTGTTGAAAAGCATTTGAGATCTGTGGCTACATCGATAGAGGCATCGGGTGAAAAAGCAAGGAAGATGTCCTGAACCTTTGTAAAACACTGGTCAACTCGGGGCACTACGTTTTAGGAAGGATGTCAAGGTTTTGGAGAGGGTGCAGAAGTGATTAACTAGAATGGTACCAGGGATGAGGGACTTGACTTAGAGAGAAGCCGAGGGGATGTTCTCCTTGGATACAGGAAGAGAGGAGAGAAAGTGGGGGGTGTTCTCCTTTAAAGCAGAGAAGGTAAAGGGGCGATTTGGTAGAGGTGTTTAAAATTAGGATGGGATTTAATAGAATAAAGAGAAACTGTTTCCACTGGCAGATGCGTCATTAATCAGACGACGCATCAGAACCGAAGGCAATATTGGCAAGGGTGGAGGTATATACAAAGCAAGTTGCCATTGGGATCTTGCTGTGCGCAATTTGGCTGCTGCGTTACAACAGTGTTTATGTTCAGAAGCCGTTAATTGGCCGTGAAGAGTCAAAACAGCACAGAAGGCAACCGTTATTTGTTCACGGGATGTGGGTGACGCTGGCGAGGCCATCATTCGTTGCCCATCTCCGATTGCCCTTAAGGTGGTCCTGAGCTTGCGAAAGGTGCTATATAAATGAAAGTTTTGTTTTTTAAAGTTTGCTAAATGAATCTCTCATTTAAGGTGTGGTAGTGGACCTGTTCAACTGTTCCCTGTGACTGTGGAGGCACATGTACCTAAAAATAGTCCCGCTCGATATCTGGTAATAGCCAGTTGGTTCAGAGAGAGCCTTGCACCACATTGTACTCTGTTTGTCTTTGTAGAGGTCGTTGGAAGGCATTCGAGGGTGCAGTCATGAAGTTGTACAGCCTGAGCATATTCTACAAAGGAGCGACAGGTGTTAACCTTCTGAAAGCTGCCTACGATGTTTCATCCTTCAGTTTCTTCCAGAGGTCCAGGTAAAATATTACAGCTGAGCACTTTGGAATCTGGGGATGGGGAATTGAGTGCTGATTGCTCGGAGCAGGGGGAGGCTGGAGAGTTTGCATTGAGGTGACATTGCTTGGCCACATTGCCGTAGGAAAAGTGCAGAGCTGAGGGTCAAATTTCGTACTCGGGGAGTCGCAGCTCTCTCTCGGTTTTCTTGCACCAGTTCTAGATCCGAGGTTGCGGGTTGGCCACTGGAGATCTCACGAGGAGTTTTGGGGAGAGGGTCATTTTAAAATAAAGATCTCTCTCTCTGGGCATCGTGGGCCTGAATGTGGCACCTCTGACTCAAAGAAAAGGTTAATGACGATGCTTTCTGCTGTTATAATGCAGCAATTACAACATCGCCTCAGAATGGGTGCAGGGAAAATACACCTTGCACCCAGTTGCGTTGTCACAACTGTTTGAGCTGCGTTTGTGACCGAATTTCAGTCTAGGTTTGCACAGATGCCACTTTATTTGTTTTTAGAAACCTAGGAGAAAAATAGAGGTAGAGTTGTATTCTGGTTTGCAAACTGCATACATCAAGTAGGCAGCACCTCCCAGTTTTAAAGGAACACATTGAATCCAGCAGTGAATCCCCTAAACAGACAGCTGCCAGTCACTCGGTTCACAATGCATTACAAATCACATCTGAGGGCTAGAAGAGGAATAGTAAAGTGTGAGGAACTAAGACTTCAGAAGGCACAACAACCTTGGCCCATGAAACCCTGGAAAAAAAACTCAAAGTCCATCGAGCAGTTGACGTGCGCCAATCTGAACATTCTGCTCTTAAAGTAAACTGTTGCTCATGAATTAGTTTAGGGACAGGATCAGGATTAAAAACATTAAAGGGAGTGATTGCATGCCTGTTTATCAAAATGGAAGGTTAAGAGAAAAAGCAAGCAAATGAGGCTAATATCACAGTAACAGCTCTCCCTTGTAGAGGCTTTGCTGGTGGATTAGAACAACTTCCTTCCCATGGGCGTTTCAGTAATGGGCTACTTCTTTCTGAATGCTCTGCTGTGATTCCAACTTTTCGGACATGTGCGTGAAAGATGTGTTTGAATGCAACCCTCCTCTTGTAACCTGCAGTGTCCAGGAGTTTATGACTTTCACCAGTCAACTGATTGTGGACCGTTCACAAATCGGGACCCGGGCGGCAGTGAAGGAGCAAGGTGAGTAAACAGCATGATACTGAAGAGCCTGGGAAGGGAATCAGTAAACGCAATGGATTAAGGGACAACTGCTTCACTCCTGGTTTAATGAAGAGTGCAGGAGGGCATGCCAGGAGCAGCACCAGGCATACCTCAAAATGAGGTGTCAGCCTGGTGAAGCGACAACCCAGGGCTACTTGCGTGCCAAACAGCATAAGCAGCATGCAATAGACAGAGCTAAACGATCCCACAACCATCAGATCAGATCTAAGCGCTGCAGTCCTGCCACATCCAGTCGTGAATGGTGGTTGGCAATTAAACAACTGACAGGAGGGAGAGGTTCCACAAATATCCCCATCCTCTGTGATGGGGGAGCCCAGCACATCAGCGCAAAAGACAGGGCATTTGCAACCATCAGCCAGAAGTGTCGAGTGGATGATCCATCTCTGCCTCCTCCTGAGATCCTCACCATCACAGATGCCAGTGTTCAGCCAATTCAATTCACTCCGCATGATGTCAAGGAATGACTGAAGGCACTGGATACTGCAAAGGCTATGGGCCCTGACAATATCCCAGATATAGTCGTGAAGACCTGTGCTCCAGAACTTGCCGCGCCCCGAGCCAAGCTGTTTCAGTACAGCTGCAACACTGGCATCTGCCCTGCAATGTGAAAAATTGCCCAGGTATGTCCTGTACACAAAAAGCAGGACAAGTCCAACCCGGCCAATTACCGCCCCATCAGTCTACTCTCAATCATCAGCAAAGTGATGGAAGGTATCATCAATAGTGCCATCAAGCAGCACTTGCTTAGCAATAACCTGCTCAGTGATGCTCAGTTTGAGTTCTACCAGGCCACTCAGCTCCTGACCTCATTACAGCCTTGGTTCAAACATGGACAAAAGAGCTGAACTTGAGGTGAGGTGAGAGTGACTGCCCTGGACAGCATTTGACCGAGTATGACATCAAGGAGCCCGAGCAAAACTCTGGAGTCAATGGGAATTGGGGAAAACTCTCCGCTGTTTGGAGCCATACCTAGCACAAAGGAAGATGGTTGTGGCTGTTGGAGGTCAATCATCTCAGCTCCAGGACATCACTGCAGGAGTTCCTCAGGGTAGTGTCCTAAGCCCAACCATCTTCAGCTGCTTCATCAATGACCTTCCTTCAATCATAAGGTCAGAAGTGGGGATGTTCGCTGATGATTGCACAATGTTCAGTACCATTCGCGACTCCTCAGATACTGAAGCAGTCCGTGTAGAAATGCAGCAAGACCTGGACAATATCCAGGCTTGGGCTGATAAGGGCAAATAACATTCACGCCACACAAATGCCAGGCAATGAGCATCTCTAACAAGAGAGAATCTAACGGATTCCCCTTGACATTCAATGGCATTACGATTGCTGAATTCCCCCACTATCAACATCCTGGGGGGTTATAGTTGACCAGAAACTGAACTGGAGTAGCCATATAAATACTGTGGCTGCAAGGCCACGAATCCTGTGCAAGTAACTCACCTCCTGACTCTCCAAAGCCTGATCACCATCTACAAGGCACAAGTCAGGAGTGTGATGGAATACTCTCCACTTGCCTGGATGGGTGCAGTTCCAAAAACATTCGGGAAGCTCGACATCATCCAGAGTAAAGCAGCCCGCTTGATCTGCCCACCACCTTCAACACTCGGGCCCTCCGCCACAGACGCACAGTGGCAGCAGTGTGTACCATCTACAAGATGCACTGCAGCAACTCACTAGAAGGGCAAGGGCAGCAGATGCATGGGAACACCACCACCTGCAAGTTCCCTTCTAAGCCACACACCATCCTGACTTGGAACTATATCACCGTTCCTTCACTGTCACTGGGTCAAAATCCTGGAAGTCCCTTCCTAACAGCACTGTGGGTGTACCTACCCAACATGGACTGCAGTGGTTCAAGAAGGCTGCTCACCACCACCTTCTCCAGGGCAATTAGGGATGGGCAATAAATGCTGGCATAGCCAGTGACGCCCACATCCTAAGAATGAATTTTAAAAAAATGTTCCAGATAGTTCGCTTTGGCCTCTGCCAGCTCATCCATCCACAATAGCCGATAGTTCTCCTCTGTTATAGCAGCCAGCTGTAAGATAAGTAACTACAAGAGTTCTTGCCGCCACGACCCGAGCCAAAAGTTAACTCCAACCTGTTTTCGTTGGATCCAAGTGTCTGTGATTTTTCTTTTCCAGTGAAGTTGATTCAAGTTGATGTGACCTGGGTGTATAAATGGGTTCAGGAGACAGTTGGATGTGTATCTGAGAATAGGTGAGGGAATATGATAGAGAAGATAATTGTATCGAAGAAATGATGAGCCTGAGCTTAGAAATTCTTGCGCTCTGACCGAGTACCGCGAACGTCCATTGCAGTAATAACAGACGACTATTTTTGAGAACTCAACTGTTTTGTAATAATTAGCAATTGCTTTGGAATGTTCCCACCCCAATGAATTGGATCATGCAATGTCACATTGACTCTGCGGTCATTGCTCAGTGCAGTTTCTCTCTTTGCTCTTCCCAGATTATCTTTGTCACGTCTGCATACGGAACGATTGCCTGGCGGGTGTAGTAATAGCAGACAGCGAATATCCATCGAGAGTTTGTTTCACGTTACTGGATAAGGTATGAGGCAGTGTTCCCTGAAGACCTCCCGGGAGACTGAGTGGATTCTGGTGTTCGCTGTTTGCTTACTTCAAACACCCTCACTTCCCTCTCTACCCTTTTGTTTCTGTATTAAATGGGACGGATGCTTTCAGTGCTGTATTCATCAGCATTCACAGCCAGCACTCTTGCTGTCTCCGATAGATGAGCAACATGGGCCATTTGGCCCATCGAATCTGTGCTGGCTCTTTGGAAGAGCAATCCAGTTAGTTCCGCTCCCCCACTTTACGCAAATTTTTTTTTCTCTTGTACTTATCCAATTCCCTTTTGAAAGCTACAGTTTCATCTGTTTCCGCTGCCCCGTCGGGCATTCTGAAGTTATCCGTCACCTGTCACGAGTTGGAACGATATAAGCTGCAGCTCCCTCCAAACAACCTCACGCATCCAGGGCACCGCGGAGGTTCAGAACCTCCAGCACGAGAGTGGGGTTGGACCAACAACTCGCCATTTTCCTTCTCTGGCTACGTTGAAGTAAATGATGTGTTTTTTCTCGGAGACTGATACTGCGGCTGTTCCTGCCGCTTCCCTCTGCGTATTCCTGTCTGGCAGCAATGCCAGTAACCAGTGTGTTCCACACACGCACACACTTTTCCCCACCCTTTGGGTGCTGCTTTTTCTCTCTCGAAGGAGCAATGCTGCAGTCACTTCCCGCCACCTGCTCTCCGGGGCTCCCTGCTGTCTCAAACTGGGTGCCAAACAATATCCCATCAATAATCTACCCTACATTGTCGTGGTTTATTTCAATGCGCGGGTAGCTTTTAATGTACTCTGTGCGGTATTTTAAACGGGACAGCTTGAGTGGTCTGTGCCGTATCTTCACGATTGTTGCATGGCAGGGGAAACGTGGGGGAGACAATAAACAAATGGGAGCAGGAAGAGGCCATGCAGCCCCTTCGAGCCCGCTCCGCCATTCAATGAGATCATGGCTGTTCCTCTACTTCAATACCATTTCCCTGCACTATCCCCGTATCCCTTGATTTTAATATGTAGAAATCTATCAATCTCAGTCTTGAACATACTCAACGACTGAGCCTCCAAAGCCCTCTGGGGTAGTGAATGCCAAAGATTCACCACCCTCTACGTGAAGAAATTCCTCCTCATCTCAGTCCTAAATGGCCTGCCCCTTTTTCTGAGACCGTGTCCCCTGGTTTTGGACTCCCCCAACCAGCGGAAACATCCTGCATCAAATTGTCGAGCCCTGTAAGAATTTTGCGTGTATGAATGAGATCACCTCTCATTCTTCTAAACTCCAGCGAATAAAGACCCCGTCTATTTAATCTTTCCTCATAGGACAATCCCTCCATCCCAAGGAACAGTCTGGTGAACCTTTGTTGCACTCCCTCGATGGCAACTATATCTTTCCTTCGGTAAGGAGACCAAAACTGCACACAATCCTGCAGGTGCGGTCTCACCAAGGCTCCAGATCAGGGTTGTCCACCCTTTTCGTGTTGGGGGGGGGGGGGGTGCCACATAACAAATTTTGGTCTTTTATGGGGGGCCGGTGAGACAATTTCTCATAAAGGCATTAACTGATCTTACTATTGATCAAAACAACAATAGTGCATTTTTGTGGAGAAGCTTTAATGAGCAGACGA